>NC_041399.2:64596260-64828760 GCF_900747795.2 Erpetoichthys calabaricus | reverse complement strand
CTCGCAACTGCTACCACGCCCCCTCGCTAAGCCGCGAGCTATACCCACAGCCTGGCTCGTGGCTCGTTACGCGAGCCAATGCTCGCATTTAGATCTGAATTTTTCGCTCATACTTTCCTCGTATTTTGAATTTCTCGTATACAGAGGTGATCGTATCTCGAGGTTCCACTGTATATTCTTTAAAAACGATACATGTTCTTAAATATTTTTATGTGTGAATTTGTTTTATCTGTATGTTACACACTTTATTTGAACACAGTGTTGTAAAGTTAATTATTCATAAACATTCATAGAAATACCAACATACAGTAGAACATTCTGGTTTGAAATCCATCTTTTTAGCACATTTAATACTGTACAGTCCACCATTTTAGCACATTTCAGATATTTTAAGTTTTTAATATGTTATGTACTGTGTTTTTGCTAGCCTTTTTTCTTATGTATTATGAATTGAATATATTTAAATTGTTGATTATTGCAGTTCATACAGTGCATCCAGAAAGTATTCACAGCACATCACTTTTTCCACCTTTTTAATAAATTTGCAAAAACCTCAAGTAAACTTTTTTCACGTTGTCATTATGGAGTGTTGTGTGTAGAATTCTGAGGAAAAAAATGAATTTAATCCATTTTGGAATAAGGTTGTTACATAACAAAATGTGGAAAAAGTGATGCGCTGTGAACACTTTCCGGATGCACTGCATGTTAAAGCTGATTGACTAAGCAAGGTAACAATATTGTCATGTTATTTTCAGTATATTTTTTATAAGATTCCATTCAAAAAGTGGACCCTATTAGGATGTATCTTTCTGTCAAGGAAGAAAGAAGGATATGAAAATAAAAAACAATCAAGCAATTTTCCTAATGCACCTGTCCAGGGCAGAGTTGTGGGTCAGCTGAAGCCTATCCAAGCAATGATTTTGTGCAAGGCAGGAGCAACATTTTGAAAAGGTGCCAATCTGTCGCTGTTTTGTCTTGGTAGAGTAATATATTACCCTACTTTCCCCTTTTGTATTATTAATATGTAGCCTTTGTCAGAATGCCTCAAATCTCAAAGACTTACCACTGTTTATAAGGTAATGTACCATATAACTTCTCCCCACCTTCCCTTCTACATGTATAACCTCAGGCAATTAGATGTAGTAAAAGGCAAGCAGGAGTTAAGTTACAGTTTAAACAATGTATAATTGATAATATTCATAAATAATAACAATATGCAAAGTACATTTGAATATTGGCAACCATACAACCTGATAAATGGTGATGTGTAGTTTCAGGTGGCACACAGACTTGTTAGTTACTTAAAATGTCTCTAGTTAAGGCATCATTTGTGGTCAGCTTTCTTCAGAACAGACCGCATGCCTGTCTCAATATGGCTGCCAAGCTGTGCTCTTCATTGTGCTGTCCTTTTCAGTTCATAGTGTGAGATGATGGTCTTTCATCAGTTTGGTAAGAGAGAGAGAGCGAGGTAAAGCAAGCAAATTTCTAGGTTTTCTGTCCAAACCCAACAGCCAATAGGGCGTCATGGTACTTAAAAGCTTCTGATACAAGCCAGTTCCAAACAGCCATACTTCAGACCAATGGGGGGACAGAATACCTTCAAACCTGCCCTCTAAACCATGTGTTAAGGTAAAGCTGTGCAGTTAGGCAGCCTTGCTTTCCTGTGGGGGTTGACTGAGAGACATAAGCAGAGAAATATTGGCCAAACTTGTGATGCACTTCCCCAAACCCTGTCGTAAAATTATAAAGAGACTCATTCCTGAAAGGGGGGGAAGGGGTCCTTAAACCAAACCATTGCTGTTATTATCTATAATGTAACACTAATATTACATTGCTTTGTCTAAGTTACAAATCAAGGCATACAAAATATTTATCAACTTGTATGCAAAATTTCACATCACATCAGTCGCATTACAGTAATCCCTCCTCCATCGCAGGGGTTGCGTTCCAGAGCCACCCGCGAAATAAGAAAATCCGCAAAGTAGAAACCATATGTTTATATGGTTATTTTTATATTATCATGCTTGGGTCACAGATTTGCGCAGAAACACAGGAGATTGTAGAGAGACAGGAACGTTATTCAAACACTGCAAACAAACATTTGTCTCTTTTTCAAAAGTTTAAACTGTGCTCCATGACAAGACAGAGATGACAGTTCTGTCTCACAATTAAAAGAATATCTTCCTCTTCAAAGGAGTGCGCATCAGGAGCACACACTGTCAGAAAGACAGAGGAAAGCAAACAAATCAATAGGGCTTTTTGGCTTTTAAGTATGCGAAGCACCGCCGGTACAAAGCTGTTGAAGGCGGCAGCTCACACCCCCTCCATCAGGAGCAGGGAGAGAGAGAGACAGAGAAAAACAAACAGTCAAAAATCAATACGTGCCCTTCGAGCTTTTAAGTATGCGAAGCACCGTGCAGCATGTCGCTTCAGGAAGCAGCTGCACAGAAGATAGCAATGTGAAGATAATCTTTCAGCATTTTTAGACGAGCGTCCGTATCGTCTAGGTGTGCGAACAGCCCCCCTGCTCACACCCCCTACGTCAGGATCAGAGAAAGTCAGCGCAAGAGAGAGAGAGAGAGAAAGTAAGTTGGGTAGCTTCTCAGCCATCTGCCAATAGCGTCCCTTGTATGAAATCAACTGGGCAAACCAACTGAGGAAGCATGTACCAGAGATTAAAAGACCCATTGTCCTCAGAAATCTGCGAACCAGCAAATAATCCGCGATATATATTTAAATATGCTTACATATAAAATCCGCGATAGAGTGAAGCTGCGAAAGGCGAAGCGCGATATAGCGAGGGATCACTGTATACATTTTTTTCATATAAAGACCATCAGAAAACATAATTGCAAACAGGACATTGCATGATACCTTGGTGAACTCTTTAAGCCCTGCATTTTCTTTGAAGGACATGCATGTGGCACATTGACTGGCAGGATGATGCCTGACCTGTTGCTGCATCCAAATGATGACATCCTTCACCTTTACGCCTGGTACAGCTGCGTTGTTCTTATGTGTGAGTGGCCGTTTCTTGCAGGGAGGGCTTCTGTTCTCCTTCTCTGATGTAGAAGCCTCATCCTCATCTGAGTTCACCTCTGTTATTACACGTCTTTATTTGGAAACAGCAGTGTCAGATTGCTGTGTCTGTGTTTTTATTCAACAATAGTAAAACAATAGTAACAATAAGAGCAGCTCACTATTGAAAACGGGCTGGGAACCTCTCGATTATGAGTCAGCAGTTTTTACCGCTGCACCACCCAAGCGGTGGTGTCAGTGTCATACCCTAACCCGATTTCTTTTTCTAAAGTTTATATTCTTGAATAAAAGTGCACTTGTTTTGTTATACTTGTACCTTTTGTGAAAGTATTTATTTGATATTTGTACTTCAGTCTTCACACATTATACACTTCATGTCTACATTTTGTCAATTATTACTAAAATATGAAAAACATTTCTTTTTTAGTTCTGTGTTCAACAATTCCTGCCTCGCATTTCCTGTCATCCTACATTTACATAGATTGTTATAGAGACGGAACACACATCAAATGTATGTATTCCAAATGACAATATATTATTTACCCTCTACAATTCCAGGAACCACACACCCAGAGACTTTAGCTCTGAGAATCTTCTCTGTGACTTGAGCTGCATCGGTGTAGGGGTGGGATAGCGGGCTCCTTGCTGTTTGTGCTGGTCGACACATTTACAAAACAAAAATAGCTGATGGAGGGGTGTGAAGGAATTTAAGGTGGCCCGGGATTACAAGTTTTTGCGTAGGCTTCAGGGATTCTAGTGTTAATGCTGAATTAACCTGAAACAGGAAAACTATTATTATCAGAGCAAGAGTCTTTGGTACAAAAAAACACAGGCACATTTCTTGGACTCTACAGCTGTGTCAGGATAGTTTCACTAAGAGAAAAGGTGGAACTGATAGATGTCTTCTTGACTTGCTACAAGACAACATTTAAACGTTAAGACAGACATACAGAAAGACAAACAGCGGCAGCACCACCAGGGTGAGGTGGCTTACACATTTAAAATATTATTTACTTTACAAAATCAACCAATAGACATTGTAATTTAATCTATTCCCCGTCTCTTACTTTTCTCTCTGTAGCCATTTAAAATATTTTGTATTTTGTCATTTGTCACTGAATGTGTCCATTTCAGAAGAGCCTTATATAGCATATCAACAACTAAGTATTTTTTATATATGAATTTAAATGCAAGTAAATGTATGTGTTAAATATGTAAGTATAGCAAAGAATTATGTCTCCATGACTATTTAACACATAATTCAGTGTTGTGTTAATTATTGATTATATTTACTGTCTTCTATGTGTAATTGTCTAAATATTTAGTTTTTTCCATCTTTGATTTAAACTGGATCCAATATCTTTACATTTCTGTCACACTGAATCTGCTGCCAACATTTTTGATGTTGGTCAAAAAAAATTACTAAAATGAAATTTACTCCACTTGAGAAAGAAAGTTCAATTTTTTATTCACTTCTACTCTCATAATATTGTTTTTCTTTAGTTTTTTATTTTTTAGATTTCAAAAGCTACTAAAATTAGAATACTTTGCTAATACATTCATTAAAATTTCTAAAGCAATCTCCAGGGCTTTGTAGAGAAGCATTTATTTGACAAGTAGTGTGGGTGTGAGATGTGGTCAATGAAGGTAAACATGAAGAAAAGTTAAAAAGTTGTGATGAGAATGTTTTACTGGCAGTATTACATTTTGGTGAGGAAAATAGGCTTTGTGTGAAGATAGCTGTTTTTTATTGAATAGAAACATGTATACTTTGTAGTTTACACATTTAGACAAAAAAGCGAGTTTAAGAGATGAGTGAATGAGATATTCAGTACTTTATACACAATGAATGTCTGTACATTTTGTTATTCTTTTATTTGTTTGTATATTGTAAAGTATACCCTTTTATATTCTATATGTTTATACAGGTAACCCTGTTTGTTTGCTCTTCTCTTCTCTGATAACTAAATATATTTTTTTCAAAATGCCTTGAACATTAAGATGGTTCTGGAGCAAGTACTGAATTATTTTTGCTCAAGCATTGGGATGAAAGAGTCTTTTCTGTTATTGCCAAAATTGAGCATATAGTACGTAATTTTACATTTTTTATTTGGGCAAAGGATAAGATAAAAGAATAGGTTTTAAGATTCTTTGACAGAATCTGGTACAGTGCTATCATCATTCTGATTTGTACATGCTGCTTATTTGCATACAGTACATTATCATTTAGCATTTTGCACGGCAGTACAAGGCTTCATATATTTTACTTGGCTGTCACAGAGCTTCCCTGGGACGTCATCAGTCAGAAAAAAAATTGAACATGTCTGATCAAGGGGAATTCTGATTTTTGGATACTTAAAACATACAGTTATACTGTATGGTGAGACTTTTTTAGTCTTCAGTTTGCTTTGAACAATTTGTACACATCTTCAGCTCTTTCTTAGCTTAAAATACTTTGTGTTTCTGAATTCCACCTAAGTATAATTAATTTTGAAAACAACAGCATAGCAGAAGAAGTAGGATGAGGTGAAGGAAAAGTGACAGGCACAGTAAGCATGGCCTTGGGGGATTCTGTTTAGATCATTTCGACCTACATAGTGCTGCCATCTCTTGCCTAAGGGATGACTGTCTGTCCAGGTCTAAAAATGTTTGTGAGAAGTTTGGAGATGATATGTGAATATAGCGCCTTTACCATATACAGTAGCAATAAAAACATTTTTACTGTTCCTTAAGTATTTAGTATGAAAAAGGTTAACAGATTTCTATCAAGTAACATGATTATTTTTTAAAAAAAGATAAACAATGATTGTGAATGAGAGTTTTTCAGTGTGTATTATTTTCCTAACATTTCTGTGCTTTTTTACATTTTTTGTAAAAGTACATATTTTATCAGGATTATAAATAAGAGAGCAATAGATAATAATATTTATGGTATTAAAGCTTAAAAAATATTGTACAGTGCAGGATGTTCAAACATAACCAGATTATCTGTAGTCTGAAAAATGAAAACTATGTAATACTGGTATTGTTTACTTGTTCAGAGTAAAAATATTCCTTATTCTTAATTTACACATACTGTATTTTCCATAATTCTAAACTGTAATCCATTTTTATTCTGACATGTTTAACTAGTGTTTTGTACTTGCCAAACCTTTACTATTGTGATTCATATGAATCGGATTTAAATTTTGACAGTGCTTTTTTGAATGGAAATTTTTGTTGTAAGTTGTATTTCATATTCTTATGTTGTAGTAATTCATTTGAACAAGGGCACTAACACAGTAAGTAAAGTAATCATAGAAGAGTGATACGTTAGATAAACACAAACTACATTTAATTTCTAATATTTAGCAGTATGTGGGTGGCCACATTCAGATAAAAATGTCATCATGAATAATATCCCTGTATTTTATATATACCTGCATACTCTCACCACATGAGGCTGGGCATTGTCATGCACCAGGATGAACTCCGGACCCACTGCATCAGCAAAGGGTCTGACATTGGGTCCAGTGATTTCATTCCAATACCTAATGGCAATCAAGGTGCCGTTGTCTAGCCTGTAGAGGTCTGTGTGTCCCTCCATGGATATGCCAACCCAGATCATCACTGACCCACCACCAAACCGGTCATGCTGAACAATGTTACAGGCTGCATAACGTTCTCCACGGCTTCTCCAGACCTTTTCATGTCTGTCACATGTGCTCAGGGTGAACCTGCTCTCATCTGTGAAAAGTACTGAGTGCCATTGTTGGACCTGCCAATTCTGAAATTCTATGGTAAATGCCAATCGTGCTCCAACAGTGCCAGGCAGTGAGCACAGGGCCCACTAGAAAACGTCGGGCCCTCAGGCCACCCTCATGAAGTCTGTTTCTGATTGTTTCGTCAGAGACATTCACACCAGTGGCCTACTGGAGATCATTTTGTAGGGCTCTGGCAGTGCTCCTCCTTTTCCTCCTTGCCCAAAGGAGCAGATACCGGTTCTGCTAATGGGTTAAGGACCTTCTACAGCCCTGTCCAACTCTCTTAGAGTAACTGCCTGTCTCCTGGAATCTCCTCCCTTGAGACTGTGCTGGGAGACACAGCAAACATTCTGGCAATGGCACTTATTAATGTGCCATCCTGGAGAAGTTGGACTACCTGTGCAACCTATGTTGGGACCAGGTATCGCCTCATGCTACCGGTAGTGACACTGACCATAGTCAAATGCAAAACTAGTGGAAAAAACAGAAAGGATGAGGAGGGAAAAATGTCAGTGACCTCCACCTGTTAAACCATTCCTGTTTTGGGGGTCGTCTGATTGTCGCCCCTCTAGTGCACCTGTTGTTAATTTCATTAACACCAAAGCAGCTGAAAACTGATTAACAACCCCCTCTGCTACTTAACTGACCAGATCAATATCCCAGAAGTTTCATTGACTTGATGCTATACTCTGATTAAAAAGTGTTCCTTCAATTTTTTTCAGCAGTATATATATAGCTCTGTATTTTTATATTATATATATATATATATATATATATATATAAATGTATCTATTATTAAAAAAAAATCTTGGCAGGGAGACGAGACGTGATCTTCTCAGAAGGCAATTTGATGTCCTGTGAGACAAGGCAGTGAAACAAAAGGACAGCTGCTGTACAGGCTTTTAAATGATCGATGCACAGCGCGACAAGCAGAACATGCACTGTGGCAGAAGCAGCACAAAGCTTCACCCAATCCCCCCCCCCCCCCCAAAACGCGAGCGGGAGAGATGCGAAGTGGCAGGAGCCTAGTGCGCCTCCAGAGGGGTTGAGCAAAGCGATTGAGACCTGATCATCTCGGAGAGACACTCTGACGACATGCAAGACTAGACATTACAACCTTAGGAAGCAAAACCCGTGAGATGGTGACTTCAGGTGCTCCCAGCTCTTAAAACAACGATAAGCAGAACACGCAGCTCGCCAGCAGCAGCTGCAGCAAGCCACCAGATGATCTTGGTACATCTCCTTAGCCTGCGTTCAGCCCTCACTCCATTTCACAACGCTAGCGGCAGAGACGTGAAGTGGCAAAAGGACAGCAGATGTACAGGCTTTTAAATGATCGACGCAAAGCACGACAAGCAGAACATGCAGCACGCTAGCAGCAGCAGCAAGACAGAAGCTGAACCGACCGCATATCTTTAGCGTGCGTTCAGACCCCTCCTTCACACCGCAAGCAGTGTTATACGTCCTGCGAGAAAGAGATTTAACCACGCCTGGGGCAGGAAATAAAGGACAAATATTGTTTTTACAAAAGTTTTAAAGTAAAAGTGAAAGTAATAAATATGTAACAATTCCCATGAAAATAACAATCTCTTTAAATTGTTTATCCGGTAAACCAAACCTGGGGGTGGGCAAGCAAAACGAGCAGGGGGCGGAGCCCCCTACTATATATATATATATATATATATATAGTATACAATACTGTGCAAAAGTTTTAGGCAGGTGTGAGAAAATGCTGTAAACCAAGAATGCTTTCAAAAATGGAAATGTTAATCATTTATTTTCATCAATCAACAAAATGCAGTGAATGAACAAAAGAGAAATCTAAATAAAATCAATATTTGGTGTGACCACCCTTTGCCTTCAAAACAGCATCAGTTCTTCTAGGTACACTTGCACTCAGTTTTTGAAGGAACTTGGCTGGTAGATTGTTCCAAACATCTTGGAGAACTAACCACAGATCTTCTGTGGATGTAGGTTTCGTCACAACCTTCTGTCTCTTCATGTAATCCCAGATACACTCAATGATGTTGAGATCAGGGCTCTGTGGGGGCCATACCATCACTTCCAGGACTTCTTGTTGTTCTTTACTCTGAAGATAGTTCTTAATGACTTTGGCTGTATGTTTGGGGTCGTTATCATGCTGCAGAATAAATTTGGGGCCAACCATACGCCTCCCTGATGGTATTGCATGATGGATAAGTATCTGCCTGTATTTCTCAGCCTTGAGAACACCATTAATCCTGACCAAATCTCCAACTCCATTTGCAGAAATGCAGCTCCAAACGTTCAAGGAACCTCCACCATGCTTCACTGTTGCCTGCAGGCACTCATTATTGTACTGCTCTCCAGCCCTTTGACGAACAAACTGCCTTCTCCTACAGCCAAATATTTCAAATTTTGCCTCATCAGTCCAGAGCACCTGCTGCCATTTTTCTGCACCCCAGTTCCTATGTTTTTGTGCATACTTGAGTCGCTTGGCCTTGTTTCCAGGTTGAAGGTATGGCTTTTTGGCTGCAACTCTTCCATGAAGACCACTTCTGGCCAGACTTCTCCGGACAGTAGATGGGTGTACCTGGGTCCCACTGGTTTCTGCCAGTTCTGAGCTGATGGCACTGCTGGACATCTTCCAATTTCGAAGGGTAATAAGCTTGATGTGTCTTTCATCTGCTGCACTAAGTTTCCTTGGCCGAGCACTACGTCTACGATCCGCAACGTTGCCTGTTTCTTTGTGCTTCTTCAAAAGAGCTTGAACAGCACATCTTGAAACCCCAGTCTGCTTTGAAATCTTTATCTGGGAGAGACCTTGCTGATGCAGTATAACTACCTTGTGTCTTGTTGCTGTGCTCAATCTTGCCATGACATGAAACTGTCTTCCACAACCTCACCTTGGTAGCAGAGTTTGGCTGTTCTTCACCCAGTTTTAAGCCTCCTACACAGCTGTTTCTGTTTCAGTTAATGACTGTGTTTCAGCCTATGTGTGACATTGATGATCATTAGCACCTGTTTGGTATAATTGGTTGATCATACACCTGACTAGAATCCTACAAAATCCCTGACTTTGTGCAAGTGTACCTATAAGAATTGATGCTGGTTTGAAGGCAAAAGGTAGTAACACCAAATATTGATTTGATTTAGATTTTTCTTTTGTTCGCTCACTTTGCATTTTGTAAATTGATAACAATAAATAATCATTATTTATATTTCTGAAAACATTCTTTGTTTACAGCATTTTTTCACACCTGCCTAAAACTTTTGCACAGTACTGTATGTATATACAGTATATATATATATGTGTATATATATATATATATATATATATATATATATATATATATATATATATATATATATATATATATATATATAAATTTAATGCATGGAAAAACACCTCTTAAGGTAAAGTAGTTGAATATATTTTGTTTATGTTCAAGTAGAACTGCATCAGTCTTCTCAAAACAGCAATCATGTGCTTTCCGTAAAGTATTGCCTCACTGTTAGTGTCAAAATTTACATAAACACTTTACTTTCCCAACGTGTATTGCAACTTTTCTTTTTGTTTAGTGTAAAATTATAATTTGTGTTGTGGTTGACTATTGTCATTGTTTTGGTTATTTTGTCACTGCTGTAGTTTTTAATTTCTCAGCATTAAACCTGCTGCATTTGTGGAGCTAGTTTTTTCTGCTGGACAAAGCATACCACAATTCCAGAACTATTGCTGAATGACATCTTAAAGTACTGTTCAGTGATCAAGTCAGATGAAAAGAAAGAGATAGCAAATGACTATAAATACTTTTCACGTACAGTAACTTAATTTTATTTTACCAGCAATGACAGTAATTCAGGAAGGAATTGCTTAAGGCTTGGGTTGGGAACTATTATGGTATCAAAGTAAAATAACTGTAGTAAAATGTTTAATCTCCTAAATGTCTTTGTTTGTGTCAACCCCCTTACTGGGTATGTGTTGTAGTTTCTGATTTGCCAGTATGCTCTTCGACTTCTGTCTAAAATGCTCTTTAGTGTATATGTTTCATTAACTCAGTACCCCTGCTGCAACTAATAATTTCTGTAGAACTACAATTTGCTGAGCATGGACAGCATGAGCTGATTGATTACTAAATGACTGAACTCCATCCTAATTAATCCACATACTATGTCCCTTTAGAGAGATGTCCATCCTCAATACACAGAAGGAACTTGATATGTTTATCAAACTCTTTAATTCAGGTGTCAACTTTATTGTGGATTTCCTTTTAATCTGAACTTTCTTGACTCTACAAGTTAGCACTGTGCAGTGTATACCCACGATTTTTAATGTGCAAGTTTATATAATATGCATCATGGCAGGTTGTTAATATTAAGGACAAGTGAATTAGTTAGCTATCTTGGGCCACAAAATCTTTTTTTAATGTTAGTTTCAGTTTATTCCCATATGTAATAAGAACAAGTCCATTACAATTCTCAGTCATATCTGCCCACTTAGTTAAACATTTAGCTTTAATAGAAAGGGGTGCTGTAATTTGTAGTAGAAAGGGCATTACAAACACAAAGGTATGTATTGATTTTGCAAAGCCTTTATAAAGTGACTGAAACATTAAAATCCAATGACCGTAATATAACGCATTTCACAGAGTTTTGAGTAGATTCTTTAAACTGGGAAATAGTGGGGCAGGCAGTTTAGGGTAGCCCAGGTTTAGAACTTCACATATAATGTCAGGCAGTAGTAAATATAATAAATATACAAGATAAGTTTGAAAGCTCTAGCACACTATTAAAATACCAAAGTAATAATAAATGTAAAATTTACTTGTCGTAATGCTGGATATATTAAGAATAAAACAAGTGAGTTGGATTTATATGTAGCTGCACATAACTATTGTTTGATATAATAGGAAAAACACACCTAGGTAAATAGTAGAGATGGGAATGAGTATATCATAGACAAGTACACATTATTTAAGAAAGGCATACAGGACAAAAAAAGTTATGGCAGTTGCCATTTATTTAAAACAGGATTTGAGTGAAAGACTTTTTCAGTTGTATGGTGAGGTTATTTGGATTTGACTAGACAGTATTAGGGATCACGGACTTATATTAGGAGTGTTTATAGGCCCCTAAAAAATACAGTTACGTTTAATTTTAGTAGGAGCAAATTTTGAACAGATGTGGCAAAGCCTAAATAAGATAAATTGGAATAGGCTTTTAAGTGTGAAGACAGTTGGGAAGATGTGGAGCAGGTTTAAAACTGTTGTGCAGGAAAGATTTATCCTAAAATTTGGAATTAGTAATAAATTAAATAGAACTCTGTGGTGGATACATAAGGAACTAAAAAGAAATTTACAAAACAAAAAACAGCTTTAAGACTAATAAATCCAACACAAACTATAGTGTGTAAGAGATCAACCATTAAAAAGGAGACTAGGAAATATAAAAGGATGTTGGAGACAAATATTGCAAAACAGCAGAAGATGACTGAAATAGATTCAATATTTTAGCAATTAAATAATTGTCCAGTAGAAGGTGAGGAGTATTAGGAATGGCAAAGGAAAGCTAGAATATACACATATAGTGAAATGTGAAATGCTTTAAACATATATAGGTCAAATCCCGTTATAGCGAATACTGAAGTAACGACATTTTCAGAATAACGTATACTTTTTGTGGGCCGGAACAAATGTTCATAGAACATTATGTGAAATGAATTTTGTTTTAAATTTAAATTTTAGTGTTATGAATGTTTTTTCGACCAAAGTGGCCAATGAAAATAATACTGCGATGCAGAAAATACTTAATACTGCACCTACACTTTTGCTGAGTTTTAGAAACCCTGCAACAGCTGTCTCTTTCTTGTTAGACCAAAAAAAGCGACAGTCTGTTGTGAAATTACTGTTTTTAGGCAGTCTTGGCGAGGTTCGGTGAGATTGTAGGCATGACATCATTCACACAGCCAAATTCTGAGTCAGTGCTCCACTGAGCATCTACATGGGAGTTGTATTGTGTGTAGATACTGTACTTCTACTAGTTTCATAGCACTTCTATAAAAATTTTTTGAGATGAACAAAAAAATAAGCTGAAAGAAAAATTAACAATCCTGGAAAAAGTTGACTCCAAAATGAAGAAAAATGATGTGACGAGAATATTGCACCTTTATCTTCATCTAACATCTCATTTTCATTCTGTATATTCATACCTGTATTTCTGGTAAAAGTCTCAGAATCTCGCATTTATCTTCATCTAACATCTTGTTTTCATTCCGTATTTCTATGAAAAAGTTACATCCAACGTCTCATTTTCAAGTAGAATATTTTTTGCAGTTTAAGAAGCACTGTTTTTTATACAGGTATTGTAAGCTTGGGTCATAAAGTTGCACGAGAGATAGGAAGGTGAGTCCAGGTTTCCAAGGAAAATAAAGGTATAGAGAAAGCAGGTACAGTTGTAACACTTCATTCAAAATAAGAGCTGTTAGGAGCCGTGACACAGACAAGAGTCCTAAGAGTGTGAGGAAATGTAGATCAAATCTTTTGAACATTGTGTGACAAGCACTTTATGCAGTAAACCTGCTCCTGAAGAGGACAACCAATTCTTTTCCCTTGGTTTACTGCTTACCAGACGCAGCACTGGAGATTGCGAATCACAAAACTATACTTATTTTCTTATAACAAAGTATTTTTATGGTCCCATGAGTTTCGTTTAACAGGATTCCACCTGTATTTCTCTGAAGTTTATCAGTGTTAAGAAGTCGATAACGTCAGAAAAGCACAGAGAGGTGTATTGCTTGGTTAAAATCTAACAAATCAACAAAACCAGACTGCATTTAACTTGAGCATATACATAAACTCTTGACACAAATTTTTCAAAAATCTCTGCACATTGGGGGAACTCCTAAATACTGAAAGCTAGTAAATAATATTCTGTTGTGTTAAATGTTTGATTGTGCTGATCTATTTTACCGTAGGCCAGTAAGCTAAATATGCATCACTGGAAAATTAATGGAAGCAATTATAAAAAAAACACTACATGTGTAGAACATGTTCTATTATTTATATTACTTTTTCAGAAAACTATTTATAATGTACCACATGAAAGTTTCGTGATCAAACTAAAAGAACTGGAAATTAAATGCTTTTGGTGGGTACAAAATTGTCTCAAATACAGAAAGCAAAGGGTTATAGTGAGGGGACCTTTTTCAGAATTAGATGATGTTTAAAGGGGGTGTTCCTTAGGAAGTAATGCTATAGTCGCTGCTCTTTTTAATATACATAAATGACCCGTATAAGAATATAAACAAACTCTTGCAAATGATACCAAATAATAAGGAAGGGCTATTAATGCAGAATCAGTTGATTGACTGATAAATCAAAAACATCAATTGATTTAGCTCCTGCTTGAACACAGTAGTCCTTTAAACCCAAAAATGCCACTACTTCATTAATGAACAAGACCCAATTTATTTGGACTACTCCATTTGGGGCAGTCGTTCAGTTGTATCTTGCAGAGAAAGAACCATTCTTTTCCAGGAAACGACTATGACCTCAGATTTGTAGCTGCTCAATCTTATTCAATAATGCTATGGCCAACCTTCTAGCACCAAGGCTGAATACTTTGCAAAATGAATCTGTCCTTTGACATCATAACTAAACTTATGAAGGTAGAGGACATGAAGTTTTCTTGCCAAGATCCTATGTGCAAGCTAATCAAACTTGATTTAAAGCTACTATATGTATATGAACACAACTCCAGCTAATCAAATTCAGATAGAACAAGGTATTTACCCCTAAAAAAGACACGCAGATTTGGTCCTTGAAATCCTTACTTTTGATTGCTTTTTGGAATACAGTAATCCCTCCTCGATCGCGGGGGTTGCGTTCCAGAACCCCCTGCGAAAGGTGAAAATCCGCGAAGTAGAAACCATATGTTTATATGGTTATTTTTATATTGTCATGCTTGGGTCACAGATTTGCACAGAAACACAGGAGGTTGTAGAGAGACAGGAACTTTATTCAAACACTGCAAACAAACATTTGTCTCTTTTTCAAAAGTTTAAACTGTGCTCCATGACAAGACAGAGATGACAGTTCCGTCTCACAATTAAAAGTATGCAAACATATCTTCCTCTTCAAAGGAGTGCGCATCAGGAGCAGAGAATGTCAGAGAGAGAGAGAGAAAAAAGCAAACAATCAAAAATCAATAGGGCTGTTTGGCTTTTAAGTATGCGAAGCACCGCCGGACAAAGCAGCTGCAAGGAAGGGAGCAATGTGAAGGTAGTCTTTCAGCATTTTTAGAGGAGCATCTGCATCCTCTAGGCCAGTTTGCAAACAGCCCCTCTGCTCACACCCCCTTCGTCAGGAGCAGAGAATGTCAGAGAGAGTGAGAGAGACAGAGAAAAACAAACAATCAAAAATCAATACGTGCCGTTCGAGCTTTTAAGTATGCAAAGCACCGTGCGGGAAGCATGTCGCTTGACAAAGCAGCTGCACGGAAGGGAGCAATGTGAAGATAATCTTTCAGCATTTTTAGACGAGCGTCTGTATCGTCTAGGGGTGCGAACAGCACCCTGCTCACACCCCCTCCGTCAGGAGCAGAGAATGTCAGAGCAAGAGAGAGAGAAAAGCAAACAATCAAAAATCGATACGTGCTGTTTGATCTTTTAAGTATTCGAAGCACCGTGTGGGAAGCATATCGCTTGACAAAGAAGCCACATGTAAGCCCAGCAAGGAAGGGAGCAATGAAGGTAATCTTTCAGCGTTTTTTGTGGAGCGGCCGTATCCTCTAGGGGTGCGAACAGCCCCCGTGCTCACAATATATTGGAGGAGTTTTATTTAATACGTAATACGCACTCTGGTTGGGTAGCTTCTCAGCCATCTGCCAATAGCGTCCCTTGTATGAAATCAACTGGGCAAACCAACTGAGGAAGCATGTACCAGAAATTAAAAGACCCATTGTCCGCAGAAATCCGCGAACCAGCAAAAAATCTGCGATATATATTTAAACTAGCAAAATACCCGCGCTTCGTAGTGGCGAAGTACTGCCTTAAAATTGTTATTAAGAAGAAAACTTAACAATTAAACTGAGGGAAAATATACAAATAATTATTTGTTAAGGATCTCTTTGTATACCACGTTGTCAGTTTGGCCCTATAAAACCTGCTTAACTTTTGTAAGTAAGCTGTAAGGAATGAGCCTGCCAAATTTTAGCCTTCTACATACACGGGAAGTTGGAGAATTAGTGATGAGTGAGTCAGTGAGTGAGGGCTTTGCCTTTTATTAGTATAGATACCCTATAAAGGCGGAGCCATGATTCCGGTTGGACTTGATACTGTTGATTCACTGTGGGAATTAGTAGTAATTGACAGTGGAGACAAAGAGGTAAAGCTCAGTTCCCTTAACCCACCTGAGAACTGTGAATTCTCATTGTCCACCTCACTCATATTTTTGCTTCCACTTTCGCTCTCGACTGGAGCCGATGCTGCAGTGTGAGGTCCAAGTAGATCCATTCCTTCGCCAGTCTCTTCCAAATAAGTCTCTGGCAGGCCATATTGTAAACTTAAGACTGGATTAGGCTTTAATTGCCTTTTCCTTATCTTTCTGAACCTTTGATCTTCTGCTCATGATTTAATGTACATATACGTAATTAAAACCTCTCAGGTTGATTAAATACAGGATACGTCAAAAAAGGCAAAATAACATCGCTGTCATTAGAGTTCCATCCTAGACATCCATTTCTCACAATGGATGAGACCAACAGTTCTTCGATGTGTTCATTTAGCTCTTTATGAAGAGCTTCATTTGCCAAACAATTTACTCTTACCACCAATTTTAAACATGTACTCCTTTAAACCATTGTCTGCTATATTCTTTATAGCAAAATACCCGCACTTTGCAGCGGAGAAGTAGTGTGTTAAAGAGGTTGTGAAAAAGAAAAGGAAACATTTTAAAAATAACGTAACATGATTGTCAATGTAATTGTGTTGTCATTGTTATGAGTGTTGCTGTCATATATATATATATATATATATATATATATATATATATATATATATATATATATATATATATATACAGTGGTGTGAAAAACTATTTGCCCCCTTCCTGATTTCTTATTCTTTTGCATGTTTGTCACACAAAATGTTTCTGATCATCAAACACATTTAACCATTAGTCAAATATAACACAAGTAAACACAAAATGCAGTTTGTAAATGGTGGTTTTTATTATTTAGGGAGAAAAAAAAATCCAAACCTACATGGCCCTGTGTGAAAAAGTAATTGCCCCCTGAACCTAATAACTGGTTGGGCCACCCTTAAGCAGCATTAACTGCAATCAAGCGTTTGCGATAACTTGCAATGAGTCTTTTACAGCGCTCTGGAGGAATTTTGGCCCACTCATCTTTGCAAAATTGTTGTAATTCAGCTTTATTTGAGGGTTTTCTAGCATGAACCGCCTTTTTAAGGTCATGCCATAGCATCTCAATTGGATTCAGGTCAGGACTTTGACTAGGCCACTCCAAAGTCTTCATTTTGTTTTTCTTCAGCCATTCAGAGGTGGATTTGCTGGTGTGTTTTGGGTCATTGTCCTGTTGCAGCACCCAAGATCGCTTCAGCTTGAGTTGACGAACAGATGGCCGGACATTCTCCTTCAGGATTTTTTGGTAGACAGTAGAATTCATGGTTCCATCTATCACAGCAAGCCTTCCAGGTCCTGAAGCGGCAAAACAACCCCAGACCATCACACTACCACCACCATATTTTACTGTTGGTATGATGTTCTTTTTCTGAAATGCTGTGTTCCTTTTACGCCAGATGTAACGGGACATTTGCCTTCCAAAAAGTTCAACTTTTGACTCATCAGTACACAAGGTATTTTCCCAAAAGTCTTGGCAATCATTGAGATGTTTCTTAGCAAAATTGAGACGAGCCCTAATGTTCTTTTTGCTTAACAGTGGTTTGCGTCTTGGAAATCTGCCATGCAGGCCGTTTTTGCCCAGTCTCTTTCTTATGGTGGAGTCGTGAACACTGACCTTAATTGAGGCAAGTGAGGCCTGCAGTTCTTTAGACGTTGTCCTGGGGTCTTTTGTGACCTCTCGGATGAGTCGTCTCTGCGCTCTTGGGGTAATTTTGGTCGGCCGGCCACTCCTGGGAAGGTTCACCACTGTTCCATGTTTTTGCCATTTGTGGATAATGGCTCTCACTGTGGTTCGCTGGAGTCCCAAAGCTTTAGAAATGGCTTTATAACCTTTACCAGACTGATAGATCTCAATTACTTCTGTTCTCATTTGTTCCTGAATTTCTTTGGATCTTGGCATGATGTCTAGCTTTTGAGGTGCTTTTGGTCTACTTCTCTGTGTCAGGCAGCTCCTATTTAAGTGATTTCTTGATTGAAACAGGTGTGGCAGTAATCAGGCCTGGGGGTGGCTACGGAAATTGAACTCAGGTATGATACACCACAGTTAGGTTATTTTTTAACAAGGGGGCAATTACTTTTTCACACAGGGTCATGTAGATTTGGATTTTTTTTCTCCCTAAATAATAAAAACCACCATTTACAAACTGCATTTTGTGTTTACTTGTGTTATATTTGACTAATGGTTAAATGTGTTTGATGATCAGAAACATTTTGTGTGACAAACATGCAAAAGAATAAGAAATCAGAAAGGGGGCAAATAGTTTTTCACACCACTGTATATACACACACACAGATATACATATACATATCTACATATACACATATCTACATATATACATATATATATATATATATATATACATATACACATCCACATATATATACATATATATATATATACACATATCAACATATATATACACATACATATACACACATACATACACACACACATACATATATACATATACACATACATACATACACATACATATATATATATATATATATATACACACATACATACACACACATATATATATATATATATATATATATATATATATATATATATATATATATAGAGTATACACAGACACATATATATACATATATATATTTACATATCTACATATATATATATATACATATCTACATATGTATACACATTTATATATACATATCTACATATATATACATATCTACATATGTATACACATTTATATATACATATCTACATATATATATATATATATATATATATTTATAGACATACATATATACATACATACATTCACATATATACATATCTACACATATATATATATATATATATATATATATATATATATATATATATACTGTATTTTTTGCACCATCAGACGCACTTTTTTTTCCCCAAAAGAAGGTTGGAAATGTCTGTGCGTCTTACGGAGCGAATATTGCGTCACAGACCATGATGTGTATTACCTGACAAAAGTCGACATCCAGGGGTAGGGGGCGACAAAACTCACTGTTACGTTACAGGCATTCCCTCTGTGCTTGGAGGAATGTTAGACTCATTGACTCGGCATCTAATCCTTGCGTGTGCGTGAGTTGCGAAATGTAAACAAATATAAACAAAGGCAAGATAGCATCTACATCTCATGAGGGAGCGAAGCGAGTGCAGAAAACAAAATACTCAGCAGACGATATTTTGCGCATTATCACTGAGTCGGACTCTGGACTCGATAGATTACCAGCCGCTGGACTACTTCAGGCTGTTCTTTCCTGAAGCTGCCTTTCAGCTACTGTCAGACGAGACAAACAGGTATGCAGAGCAATTTTTTGAATCGAGGGCTGTGCTTGCACCGCATTCTCATTTTTCAAACTGGAAACCCACAACAAAACACAAGATGAAGGGCTTTGTGGCATTACAAATATAGATGGGACTAGACTTGCGATATAACTTCAGGGAGCATTGGTTCAAACGTGCTTTGTCCCCTGGTGGCTTTGGACAGGTTATGTCGCGTGATGATAGGTACGTGATGCTGCAAAGTGATTGTGAGCAACTGAGCTTAATAAATTCTGACACTAGCGATGAGGAGTTCTTGGGGTTTCCATAAAACTAGAAGAGTGCTTGAACCTTAAAGTCTCTCCTTATTTGTTAATGACAGTGATCCATCCATCCATCCATTTTCCAACCCGCTGAATCCGAACACAGGGTCACGGGGGTCTGCTGGAGCCAATCCCAGCCAACACAGGGCACAAGGCAGGAAACAATCCTGGGCAGGGTGCCAACCCACCGCAGATGACAGTGATGATGTTTCTTAATACAGCTGTTGAATTTACATGGATGAAATATTATTCTGCTATGTTTTATTAAACATATTAGTGCACCATTTGGTTCAGAATATTCTTTTTCTTGTTTTCCTCCTCTAAACCTAGGTGCGTCTAATGGTCAGGTGCGTCTTATGGTGCAAAAAATACGGTATATATATATATATATATACATATATATATATATATATATATATATATATATATATATATATATATATACATATATATATATATATATATATATATATATATATATAGCAAAATCCCCGCGCTTTTAAATTTTTATTAAGAAGAAAAGAAAACCTTTTTGAACTGAGGGAAAATATACCAATAACAATTTGTTAAGGATCTGTTTTTTTGTGAAGCTGCCTTTACACAGCTTCTCCGCTGTTTTATAAACGAACGCCATATAAGGCCGTCCTTTCTTCTTGCTTCGCGGTTCTGTAGTGTTTTATTGTTCGTTTATTACGATTGTTATAGTTATTGTGTAGTTATTTGAGACTCACTTTTCTGTTCACGTACCCATTTCCTTTATGTAATCCGCGGATTCTCCGCTATTTTTTGTTCGTTTATTACGATTATAGTTATTTATTGATTCCCTTCTTTAGCTGACTGCCTGCTCGTATAAGGCGCTCCGCTGTTTTTTTGTGAAGCAGCCTTTACACAGCTTCTCCGCTGTTTTATAAACAAACGCCATATAAGGCCATCCTTTTTCCTTGCTTTGCCAAGGAAGCAGCCTTTTTATTTAATCCACGGGTTCTCCGCTGTTTTATTGTTCGTTTATTACGATTGTTATAGTTCTCTTTGTATACCATGTTGTCAGTTCAGCACTCCGGTTGTAATATGACCAACTCGTGCAAGCTTACTGTTGAGAATACAACGTATAGTTGTACAGGAGAAAAGCAATCTTGCCTCAAATCAATGGCAACCTTTTGTAGGTCTATGAACTTAATTTATGCGTCACTCGCTCGCTTCTTATTGTTTCGCTGCCTTCTCAATTGTGTAATGAATGTTTTCTTCAGCGCTCTTTGGGGCTCTTCCTTGTTGTCTACGTACTGCGTTCACAGTCAGTTCACGTGATTACGTGGGAGGCGTGATGACGCGATACGCAACTCCGCCTCCCACGGCCATCGAGCTGCAGTCTATTACAGTATATGGACAAAAAAGAGGTTCCAGTTATGACCATTGCGCGTAGAATTTCGAAATGAAACCTGCCTAACTTTTGTAAGTAAGCTATAAGGAATGAGCCTGCCAAATTTCAGCCTTCCACCTACACGGGAAGTTGGAGAATTAGTGATGAGTGAGTCAGTCAGTGAGTGAGTGAGTCAGTGAGGGCTTTGCCTTTTATTAGTATAGATATGCTTACATATAAAATCCGCGATAGAGTGAAGCCGCGAAAGTCGAAGTGCGATATAGCGAGGGATTACTGTATATCATTAGGTACACAATCATAATCTTCCAAGTTTTTTCAGCATATGCTATGACCTTTCAAATATTTATTTAAGGGACAAGGAGCTACTCTACTGTTTCATAAGCTTGATGATACCTGCTCATTGATTTGAGATTCAGTTATTGGATGGAAACCATTCTAGTACACTAGCATGGACCTACCTAAAGAGATACAGGAATGTGATAACTTGGTAAACAGAACCTGTTGCCCCTTTTTCTACCTCAGTTTACCTATCTCAAGGTAGTATATCCCACCTCTTACACAAAACTAGAATGTTGGACACAAAAACACATCCAATTCATCTGTTTATCCTTACTACTACTGAAGTTTGTAATATCTGCAATAACCCTATTTGCAGAAATGGATCTAATCCTGGCTCCTCAAAGGAGGAGGTGTCTACTGGCTGTAATAGTTTCTGAAAGTGTTTTTTTTTCCGCAGAAAGATATCCTATGTCTAGCTCAATGTTTCCCCATTCTTACTGAGAACAACCAGAAATACATCTTGCCTGTCCCACCTGACTTGTTGAATCATTTACTAGAAACTCAATAAGGCATACACAAGATTTCACTTAAGTCACTTCTGCAGCTGCTATTCTTTTGATGTGCTGATACATCTGTAACATGCACCAAACAGAATGAGTAGCTCTTACATTGTTGAATATTTAACTCTTCTTGCGTAAATACATTCACTAACAATTTATAGTACACCGTTGCTACAAGTTGGGCTCTACAATACACTGCCTTATATTACCTATTACCATGTAACAAAAGATCAGATAATGCAATAAAAAATGTTCTTGGGTACCACATGCACATTTAATCAAACCCATATTCATCATGGATTATTTTATAGCCAACAATTTAGGATCGATACATTTTTTTTTTATTCCTAATCATTTCCCACTGTTTCTTTGTCATTTTTCCCTATAATTATTAAAGTCTCCTCTGAAGAGAAAAGAATCAGGAGGCAGTATCGCATTGCTCTTTGAATCCAATGTCTCTGACAGGCTGATTATTGTGAATAGGTGTTAGTTGCATGTGATTAACCACAGTTAGTTTCACTTCCCTGAAAGTTGTGTTTTGACAACCGTTTTGGACACCAGAATGCAATGAGACAAGATCTACTTTTGTGCATTGACCAAATTATTGAAAGTAACTACACCTGCTCATTATCTACCAATCATTTTCAGCATGGCCCTGGATACACTTGTCAACTTGAAGCCAACTTGAACTCCCACCCAGCTTTGCTGAAACCGTATTTATAACTAATAAATGTAGGTATATACAGTATAAGACAAGTTATGAGGGTTCCATTAACAAGCTTTAAAATTAGTGAACCATTTCTCACAATTTGCAACCTGCAAGTGGCACAATGGCAAAGACAACTTGGCACTATAATAAATAAAAAGAAACTCCCATTATTTACAGTTTACATGAGGCAAAACACAACATAGAGCTAAATATAGCAGCTAATGGAGGAAAGGGATTTCTAGTTTACTTTCATTTTACTTTTTCCATTTTTTTTTTTTAAGCTTTTTTTGTGCATATTTAAAAATTGTACTGGAATTTGTTGACAAATTAATTGTGTAAACTTTATGTTGTCTTATACTTGCCACAAATAATTACAAGATAAAGATTTCTTTGATTACAGAGGTAATTGCGTGAAAAAAAGCTGAAACAAGCTAAATGGCATCCTATTACTTTAGGCTTTACATTTTTAATCTCAAATAAAGATACACAATAACTTGTGAAGACATGAACCGCAGATAAATGTAGCTGACATTTTTAAAAGAACATTGCTAAGGGCCAGGCAGGTTTAATGTTAAAACAGAAGACACAACATTCCCGGGTAATACCACACTTCTATTTTCATGTAACCTTAAGGTAAAGATTAAGTGCATGATCTAATGATGCAGAATAAGCAAAGCTATTGTAAAATAAGATGATAGTGGCTAAGCTGCAACTGTATTGTGAATGGTTTATTTTATGTATGTTTCATTTTTTCTTGTCTTTTTGTGTTAATTGTTCTTGAAAGTAACCAGTGTTTAATTTCCTACATTTCTCAGAATGATTACAAGTGAGACATATGCAATCTGTAGCTCGGCGCATAATAAAAGTAACTCAATAAATGGTTTTTATATTTTGGTGGAGCCAGTTTTTTAAATTTATCTTTTTTTATTGCATGATATTTGAGTAATTTTCATAAGAGAAGCTCCAACCAAACATAGTTATAGTATTTCGATTTTTGTTTTTAATTTTTCAAGCTCTTAAGCATGCATGATGGGGTGATTATTTAATCATCTGTATGAGAAATACTTGATTTGAATAGAATTTGTGTCCCTCATTTAATGACGTGCTACCATTAATATGTTGTTTAGACTGCTTCATTCTTGTATAGTAAAAGAGGTGATTAGTCCTCTTGTCAGAAGTGAGGAGCAACCAGCGAGGAAGCATTTCCTCAAGACACTGGGTGCACAAGTTCCCACAGTTTAGGGGCTTCCATGAAATTGTGTCTGTACAAGTCTAATGTTTTGTATGGAATTACAGAGACACCAGGAATCACTAGGTGGAGCTGTTCTCTGGTGTTCTTGGTCCATTTGGTGTCCATCCACTGATCTGGAAGTAATTTGGAGTTCACCGGAAATTACCCTAGAAGCACTAAAAGGTCAGGATTTAAATGGCTATTAATGCCATAAGGTCAATGAGTGTGGAGTCTGGAATAAAGGAATGACAAACACTAATCTGTTGGGAGAAAAAACAGAAGGTAGACGTCAAACAGTAGTACAGGAGGTAGGAAGCATTTGTGTATTATTTTTGGTGGGTACGTTTTCTGGACACTATACATGTCAGTAAGGAGGTCAAGATCCCAGAGAGGCAGTACAGTTACATTTCTTTATATATTTTTTTTTTACTAGTTTATATTTCCCTATATACATACCTCCTTGTTATTTGTTTTATTAAATAAACTTCTTATTTATATCTTGGTTTACTTGACACTACTACTCAAGAGAACCCCCCCAGGCCTCAAACACACACATATATCACACTATATATTTTTTTTTCTTCTCAAAATTATATTAAAACCACTGTTTCAGATAACTAGGCATGTTGTTAATGTTTAATTCCACCTTAGAACTACTGGGAAAAGAGCAGAATGAAATATAATAAAAACTCAAAAAAAAAAAAAAAAAAGCTTGCTTGAAAGCACATTTTTTAAATATTAGAATGTATGTAAACTCATAGAAGAAAGGATAATGAAGGTGAGAATGTATAGACAAAATAAAACAAAAGACTGATTAACCTGTCAATAATGTATAGTCCTTGTGCAAGAGATTTGTGTACATGCTAATTTTATTGATTTTATTAATTTTAATTTGTGTTTTTGCGTTATCATTCAAACTCTCAAATGCCCTCATGTGGTATAAAACAGTTTAAGTATGTTGAAAAATAATTAAACACGAGGAAGATTCCACAGTTCTCCAGATGTGTTCAAGAAGTATAAGCCTGTTGAGAAATTGCAATTCACTTAGGAATTTACGTTTGTGGACTGCAATTCCAACAAGTAAAAATTCTAAATATTCTGATTTGCAAATTCTAGGTTATGATGAAGTTTTTCATTTTTAAATATATTTTCTGTAACAATCCAATTTGTTTATTCAGTGTTTGTAAATGACTTAAGTTTTATTTCTCTTAAGACAGTTTGAGATATTACTGTATTACATAGTGTTACATTTTGTAAAGAGCAGAGTAGAGTCATCAGTGCTTTGAAAAGAAGGCCTATATGCTGAAAATTGTCATGCAAAATATATTTTTAAATGTGTCTCAGTCTTGGAGCACAATTATTTTGTAACATTTACTCAAATATAATTACTTAGAAATATGGATATTTCTGTCTTAGCTTTTGATATGATAAAGTTAAGAAGGCAAACGTAGTTTACTAACAAACAGAAGTGATTTTTTGCCAATTTAAGTAGCAATTCAGAGTAGCAGAATATGACAGCAACTGGTTTTAGGTATTTTTTAAAATAGCTGTGGATTAATCACTAGTGTGTTTATTTTTATTACTGTAAAAAGTTATTGCTAAACTCCTTCATTTAAAGCTTTATACAAGACATGGATTCCTTTATACTACTCAGATGTTGTGTTGTCACTGCTGTATAGTTATGCTTTGTTTAAAAAAAAAATCTTAATTATATGCAGTGTGAAAAAAATCTAGTGCTGTGGCAGCTGTCTTGCGCTTCCTTTGCTTTGTTTTAAAGGGGAGGAGGGTGGAAAAGTGTTAATTGAACACTTTTAGGCACTCTGAATTCACATATTGAAAGATGGAATCTAAACTTGTTAATGAGATTTCTTTCCTGTGGGCTTTTACTTTGGGCTATTTTGGTTTAATGAACGATTCCAGCATTCACTTGCATGGATTTTTTTTTTAAACTCACTTCTGTGCCCCCCTGTTATAGGTTTATATTCACAATATAAAAGCTTGCCCTTTTTATATGGGAGTTGGTTATACTTGAAAGTAAATCACCTAGTATATATTTAGTGTGCCTTAAAACGTCAGTTTCTTTTGATGACCCATAAAAATATTTCATTAAAGCAAAGAAGAAGACAGTGGATAGAAGGTTCTTTTTTTCACAAGATGAAGGTGAAGGATTTTAGTGCAGAACAAAGCTGGAGGGGATTTTTTCCTCAGTTTTTTTTTTATATTAAAGGTTGCTAGGCTAATGACTACATAAAAACATACTTTCACCTCCTGCAAGTTGCTCAGTATTATAAAGGACATTGCTGTTGGGTTACTGTGATCCCCAGGGGTTTCTGTTTCATTTAGAACAGTGCCTCCAGCCTTTCCATTGCATCCTGTTGAACTGACCTCCTTTTCAACCCTGAGCTGGCAGCTGCACTGCGGAGCAGTCTTGTCTCTTGATCCTCCAGGGCAGACATGTGACTGATTTGAACTGTGACCTTCTGTGTAGGACCAGGACTGCAGTGCCCTTTTCACTCTGCAAATCTGATGATGCTTTGTTGAAGGAAAAAATGAGGAGGGGTGTGGTAGATGATAGTGAATGTGAATCATGTCAGGCTTTCATACTCCCCCAAGTTTATTTGATATAAACAAAGCACTTAATCATAAGTGAACTACCTGCCTAACATTATTGTGCTGGTACAGGAAACAGAGGAGAGAACATCTTACAAAAGATGTATTGATGTTGCATGAGTTTTGCATCTCTCTAATGTTCAAATGTCTGCATCAGCCCTTTGGGCATTAAGTCTGCCTTAATGTCAGTTGTTGAAAGAATTACAGACTATCAGAAAAATTTTAAAAAGTGTTGACTTGTTATAATTTGCCTTTTAAAATTTGTTTTTAAAGTAATGATCACTTTATATTGAAAATATACTTTGTAAAATTTCAGAAGACTAATATTTGCAGTTCAAATAATCAGATAAAATTTGAACACTGTAGCTGCTTTCTTAGAGTGTTGCTTTCATTGAAGAGTTCAGTAGTGGTTTTAAGGTATTTTTAATGGCCTCTATGTAAAATTAGTATGTTTTAAATATAATTAACATGACAGCAGTGGCACATGTTCATCATAATTTTAGATAAAAGTGTTTTCTTCTTTAGGACGTGCTTCTTATCCATTCATTTTTTGAACTCCCCCTTCTTCAGTTCAGGGCTGCTGAAGTTGGAGTCTATCCTGGAAGCCTTAGGGACAAGGTACGAAAGAACCCATAAATAGGGAATATACATGCATGCAATCCTTCTGGACCAATTTAGAGTCACCAGTCAATCATCTTTGAAAAAGTATAATAAAAAGTTGAAAAAATACAAAACCTACTTAGCCAGTTGCTGGTCTAGTATATTAAGCCAATCTTCTGGAGCTCTAAGCTAGTAAAACTGACCACTGCAACAACATGCTGCCCAATAAATAAAATGTGTGTTCTGTTGTAATGCATGTGTGAAAAGTTATATAAATTCATCTAAGATATTGTCAAGGATGTCTTTTTTGTCCATTATGCATTGAATAATGTTACAGTATGTGCTTATTTAACTCCAAAGAAAAGACTGCACACATTTTCAATAAGCAATTCTTATTACAAGCTTTTTCTGACAATTCAGTTGAAGTAAAATATGCTGTTGTGCGGTTACTTTCACAAAGAAATATCACCCCTTTGCCTGACATTACTAATAAAATTGTTTACTTAAAAAATAACAAATAAAAAAAATGTATATTGTAGGATAGCTTTCTAGGATTTTGGATCAGATGAGGGTGTGATTGTAGACCTTGATAAACAGAAGGGATTATAACACCTACCCTTAGGGAGCAGAGTAGCAGCTTCGTTAGGAGGGATGAATATCATGTTAACCCTGTTTGTGGTGGTTTCAATAAGCAGAAGACTGCCAGTTAACCAGTTGTTTATCACAGTTCATCAATCTCATGAAAACAGAAAGGAGATCAGCATACTTCTTATTTGACTTTGTACCCACACCTTCAAATATTTTTATGCACTAAAAACGCCTTTGATTTTAATTAATCATACTTTACATGATAGGTTTCAGGCAGGTAAACGGTCTTATGCGGTAACAAAGAAAGGAATAATTATAGCCAAACTGTGTAGACTGCTGGTTTTACCATACAGGTCTTTCCCAGAGAAGAAAAAGTATTGTTGCTTGTTTTTGACTATTCATCTTCAAATTAAAGTGTTTTTTAATAAGAACATCATTTATTTTTTGCATCATTTACTAATCACTGAGTAAATGTGCAGTATATGTTAATAATACTGTCAACAAAACATACGTTTTTAAGTTTGTACAATTTTCCCTTAAGTAGTGTTAAACCTTCTTTGGGGAATATTGTTTAGATATTTAATATTTTCAACCTCCAAAGCAACAAAAAAAAGGAGGACTGTTTATTCCTGTGCTAGTAGTGAAAGAAATGGCAATGAAAGTGAAGAGCAGATATCTTCTTTTATATGGTATTGATGTGTTAGCCAGAAAAACAAGTGGTATGCCAAAAACCTTCATTCTTGTTTTCATTACTTCTTTGTATTCAATTTATGAATAATGATATTAATTGGAATAAGATATGTATGGATGAAATTATATTCTGTGCTACGTGAGAATATTATCTTGACAGTTGAAAAAGTTTTTTGGTTTTTTTTGCTGTGGAAATGACACATACCACCTGTGGATAAACATTACAAGAGACAAAGTCACATTAGTCACAAAGTCACATTAAAAATATGCTTGTTTTAAGATGTAAATGTGAATGTTAAATATTAATATTATTTAATTGTACCAGTAGGCAGTCCTCCTGGTTTGACATTAGAGCTCTCCTTTGGTGTTTTACAATATACTGTTACGCTTTTATTTTTGCCCATTTCCTTGTTGTTAACATTCTGTTATCTACAATACTGTATTCAACACAGGGTCATTAAAATCGTGATTTTGGCCATTTTTTTATATAGAATAATTGAATTGAATAATTTTCAATGACCTATAGTATTCAGGAGGATCATTATTATGATTTAAGTGCATTGTTCTGTCATAAATGTCATCTCCTATCTGTAATGAATTTTTCTGTAAATACATCTGATGCCCATCCAGTCCTTCAGCACACATTAGATTCCTAAAATGCATTCAGGTGTTTGAGCGATTTGAGTGTTAACAGCTGACTAAATGACAGCTGAGATGAGCAAGCAGGTGACGGATGTCCATATATCAGTTTGGCTTCATGGGTGTAGAGGAGCATGAAAACTGAATAGCAGTTTGCAGCCTTTAAAAATAATGATGGTCATAAGAGTCAAGTGAAAATGTACAAGGTTTATTACCATCAATCAAAATGTTAACAATGTACTTGTATGAGCAGTTGATTTTTCATATATTAAAGAATCTGTTTGGCAATATCTGTGAGGCTTATTCAATTTCATAAAGAGTATTCAGATAAAAAGCGAGAACCTGCTTGTTCTGTACTGTTTTAAGAATTTGCATTTTTCATCCTTAATTACTTTTTTGATTAGTCCTGTGTTACTTTGCATAGTCATGTGTGTCTCACTGTTGGCTTATAGATAATGATGCTATAAGTATATAAATATTTACTGTATTTTTTTTTTTTTACATTTTTGCTTTTTTGAAGACATTACTTTGAAAAATAACACAAAATATGCTAAATGAAGGAAATTTGTCTTTTGGTTAGACTGATTTTTGTGCGTGTGTGTGTGTGGAGCACATTAAAAGTACTTATTTATTTAAAGGTATGTATCAAAGGTACAGGCCTCGTAAATGGTTTTGTTTAGTATTTTTTTATCTTGTCTTCAATTAAAGTGAATGATAAACACTCAAATAATATGTTTTATTCCTGTTTCTCTACCTACCTTTGCTCCTGACATGCTAAAAAAGATTTCTGTAGCTGCTATGTCGCTTAAAAACTGAAACCGTGTATTACTTAGATGGTGATGTTGCGTTCTTTGCATAAATTAGCAAAGATGCTGCAAATTTGAATCATGGGTAGGGATAATCATTACACTTTTATTTCGTAGAATTTTGTCATTATATTAAGGCGGTCAGCACTTTAAGCTACCTGGCAGACCGGAGAGTTAAAGATAGAGGTACTAGAGCACGGGTATTGAATTAAAATTTAAAGAGGTCTGTCCAACAAAATTTTCTCCAAGTAAAGGTCTGAAATTCATGTTTGTGCTATGATTCAGATTCCTATATATGTCATGCCTGCCCGTCGATCCAATGATGACGCTGTCCAGCCATTTATCCATCTCCGTCACTCCCCCTCATGTGTGTGCACTGGTGGGAGAGCAGACTAATTTGGGAAAGGCAGAAGCGCGGGCACGATGGGCAAGAGAATTGCCCCCTAGGTGCAGTGGGTTGGTTTCGTTGGTGATGTCTTGACATTCTCTTCTCTTCTTCTTGATGTGTCTGTTGTTGTTCAAAGTGATGGATTCCTTCATTTATTGTCCATCTCCAAAGCATGCAGTCCTCAGCAAGTTTCTCAAGCTGCATATGTGGAGTGGAGCAGGCCTTGCGAGAACATTTCAAGTAGTCCATCTGGAGTTCAGGATCCTTCAGCGAGCTCACCATACAGGACCATCTGGGAAAGCCGAGACTCATCCATTCGGATAATGTGCCCGGTCCGCTGGAGGACACGATTGAGCAGCATGGCCTTAATGCTTTTTGATGAGCAACGTTCCAGAAATTTTAGTGTGTGGAACCCTGTCCTCCCAAGTGATGCCCAGGATCTTCTGGGGGCAGCGGATGTGGAATGCTTCTAGGGTGAGTATTTGCTTGCAGTAGGGAGTCCAGGACTTGCATTCATAAAGGAATGTTGATATACATACCGCATGATTTACCACAACCTTGGTTGCCATGCAGAGATTTCGGTTACAGAAGACACGCTTGCGTTGCTGGCCAAATACAGAGGAGGCTAGTCGGAGGTGGTTCCCAATTTCTTCAGTCACAGAGGCATCACTACATATTATACTTCCATGGTAGCGGAAGGGTTGTGTGTTCCTCATTGACTTGTTGCCAATCTTGATATCCACTGGAGGATCTGTGTGCTGGAAAGCAGTCTGAAGGGTCAGTGTCTTGGAGGTGCTGATTTCCTGGTATTTTCAACAATAGGCTGAGTGTAAAGACTCAACAGTCCTCTGAAGGCATTCTGGGTGAAGAGCTACGCTGGCAACATCATCAGCATACTGGAGCTCATAAATAATTGTCAAGGAGATTTTCGAATGGGCTGATAATCTCAGGAGGTTGAACATATTGCTATCCGGTTGGTACTGCATCCACACTACATCAATACAATACAATACAATTTATTTTTGTATAGCCCAAAATCACACAAGAAGTGCAAGAAGCATCAGTCACAAAGTTGAAGTTACACAGGGGTTGGATATTCCAACAAGACAATGACCCAAAACACAGTTCAAAATCTACAAAGGCGTTCATGCAGAGGGAGAAGTACAGTGTTCTGGAATGGCCGTCACAGTCCCTTGACTTGAATATCATTGAAAATCAATGGGGTGATTTGAAGCAGGCTGTCCATGCTCGGCAGCCATCAAATTTAACTGAACTGGAGAGGCTTTGTATGGAAGAATGGTCAAAAATATCTCCATCCAGAATCCAGACACTCATCAAAGGCTATAGGAGGTGTCTAAAGGCTGTTATATTTGCAAAAAGAGGCTCAACTAAGTATTGATGTAATATCTCTGTTGGGGTGCCCAAATTTATGCACCGGTCTAATTTTGTTATGATGCATATTTTCTGTTAATCCAATAAACTTAATGTCACTGCTGAAATACTACTGTTTCCATAAGGCATGTCATATATTAAAAGGAAGTTGCTACTTTGAAAGCTCAGCCAATGATAAACAAAAATCCAAAGAATTAAGTGGGGTTTACAAACTTTTTCATGACTGTATATACTGTATATATACAGCTTTTATGTTTTTTAATGCATATCCTGGTTTACCAACTTTTGCAAATGCAATGTTCTGTCCATAATCAGACATAATATAACTTTTTTGTGTGTGTGTTATTATTTAATTGTCATTGTCTGTTTTAAATAACATTACTGGGCAATCTGGAGCCTGTCTCTGCTGTATATAGTGGCTTTGAGGCAAATATTTATTGACTATCTGTGAATCCTATGTTGTATTGAGTCTGTATTTTTCTGTCTGCAGCTGAGAAGGTTCTAATTTGACATAGTCTCTGAATGTCTTTTAGGTTTAGAATGTATTTACAGGTATTTCAATGCAAATTTTAAACTATTGTAAATTTGCCTACTTCCCCAAACATCTAGCTTTTATATCAGTGACAGATATGGGGTGCCTACACATGCATTTCATTTCTGAAAACTGCAGTACAGATATTTACATAATGCTGTAACAAATAAGCAATTTCTTTGTGTATTTAATCTATACATCTTTCTTTTGTTTTGTTACATAATTTGAGATGGATAGCATGGGAACAACTCTGTTTTAAGTAGTATAATAATCACATGTTCTGCACAGGTCAGTCATGATAAGTTCACTTTAATCTCTTTCCATGTAGCTGATCTTGGGGGGAAAAAATGTAGACCTTGTTTTGTAGCTTAATGCCCAGTGCTTGCTAAAGGGCAGAACATTGCAAGGGAGTCTGCATTTGTCACAACTGCAGTCACATGCCAGGGAAACACAGGTGTGGAACAGAAAGTTGCATAGAAAACTGACTCTGATTTTTATGCCCCGTAATACTGTCAAACATCAAAAGAAAACATTGTCCACAGCACATTGTGAACTTTGCTTTGAAGTACCACAGTGGTACTTTGTATGAAGTCATACAGACAATTGAAAATCAACTTATTTGTGTTCAACAAATTGACCTGATCAAAAATCAGAACTGCCAGCTGGCATTTACAGTAATACTGTAAATATAATAAAATACTCTCTCTTCATAGCCGTTTAATATATCATGATTCCAACCTGACACATATTCGCATTTAACTCATATCTTAATGCAATTTCTATAGTCTGCATTAATAGATTAATAGTCAGCTTTTCACCATTTCTCTCCCAGATTGATGTGCAGTTTTAGAAAGACTTTACTCTTATCAGTGCATGCATCAACATGGGCACAATAAGTATATTAGATTTACTGTGTTACTTAGTTCACCCTTTCTTCTAATTCAGTTTATCCTACTAGTATAAGTGAAACTTACCATTTGCTTCCAGCATGGTAGAGATGTAACAAAAAGATACTTTTTGAAGAGGCATATGCTGTAATTGTCCACGTACTGTTTTGCACTGTAATACTAAAACACAGATGAAATAAGAGTTGTGAATTAGTCATCCAAACTCTTATGTTTGAAAAACTTGGAAACTTAATATTAACTAAATACAAATAAGGTACTCTTCTGTGGGTAACATATGGAGGCTTGAGGAAGGCTGCCTCAGCATGGGTCAGTATTCCACTGAGGAACTGTGATCCTTCAAAGGAGTGCATATTGTTAGAAAATGAAGCACTGTATCACCAGAGCAATAAACTTTGAGGGTCTGAAGCACTAAATAGAGTTAGACTAGTCTTTGTTGGCTTTAATGCATGCTCTGTTAAACCAAGAAGATGACAGGTCCATATTTAGCAGATAATAACTTATTTTATCATCATCAGATGTGACTTGCTCGGGGGCATTTCATTGAGAAGCAAGGAGTTTAGCCTCTATGTTCATGAGTGAAAGAAGCCTGGAGCTTGGATATGGTGTTAGAGTCCTCACCTTGTTTTGGGAACAGTGTAATGGCTACTATATTAACTCATAGATACAGATGGCTGCAGGACTTGCCCTTGTCCCCTCCTCTTCATGTTCAATGATCAATTAGTTATTAATTAAATAAAGAGAGATTAATTTACCAGCTAGTCAATATGGACATTGAGCTCTTCCCCCACTCAGAGTCTAAGCCTTCTTAAATTCAGTCATGGTTATTTGGAGATCCAAAAATGATGCTTCATCCACTGTGTGTCATGAAAGAGCCAGATTATCAAGAAATGCTTTCACAACAGTTGGGCGAGTTATTAGGAACTTCAGAAAACAAGCTAAGGAGATATTTGTGGTATTATTTAATAACAGTGGGTAAATCTTTCAGTCGTTAAGCCTGATTTGGTCTTAATAGTAGCAATATGGGGAAAAAAGACACACTTCCAGAGTCTTAATGCTGGTAATTATCTTGGTTAGGCATTCTAGAATTTAATAGTGGGTTGTAGTGTGAAGGATGTAGAATTCTGCCCTCTGAATCAATAGATTGTTGAGCTCAGTCCTGATATTATCAGTCTGTAGTATATGATCCTTACCCAGCATCATGAGTTAAAATAAAAAATAAATCTGAAAAATATGAAGCACCATATGGAGTATAACTTACGCAATTATGATTGCCAACTTATTTCCCCCTATCTCTGCTAAAAAGTAACGGTGACTGCCAATTTCATCACTGCAAGCATTAATGGGGTTAATCTACACAGACTTCTCCTGACAAGAGTGAGCTTAATACATTTCTTGATTGAGCTGAAGAGGAAGATGCATATTTATTTTAACAGTGACAGACATCAATGGCAAATGTGACTCTTAAATAATAGCTGTATCTATGTTGTGATGGTGAAGAGTGTCTAGCATACTCATGCCTGGGACTGGAGTTCAAAGCCCTGGCATTACACAAAACAATATTGAGAAGAGTCATAGTCAACATGATAAAGAAATTAAAAAGAGCATTAGCAGAAAAAGCAAGGGACATTCAGTGGCAGCTAGAGAAATATTGTGATAGCTCTGCAGCTCCAACAATTCCAGAGTGACAAAATTGTATATGGAGTGGTTGAGTGTAATTGACAAAAGGTGAATTAAATAACCTGTAAAGTTTAAAAAAACTAAAAAAAAAACAAACTTTGAAGCTATAAATAACCTTTAAAAGAACAGCACAAAACCATTGCCAAACTGCTGATAGGAATGAGTTAAGCTGAAGCACAGTGAAGAATATCCAGTAAAGAAGATTTTCTGCATCACAGAAGGAATGAGCCAGTGGCAATAAACATATCTATAACTGCAAGAGCCTTCTATGGAAAGCTGCATATGGAATACCCCAACCTCAGACATTAAACAAATAAAGACATGTGTCTTTCATTTTGTTAATTGCAGCAATTTAAAAGGACCCGTATCTAGGAAAAAAAGAAGTTAATCATCAAATGAGATCTCTTGGACACAATAGGCCAACAATTTAACTTTAAAAATTAATGATGAGGGCAACGAGGCCCAAGAAAGTCATTATGGCCAGCATGTACCTTGTGTACTCATTATCTCTGGAATGAAATTTGAGAGGACAGAGAACTATTTGGACTACATACTGGCTAGAAAGGAAATAAATTTATCACCTTTAGTGCTTACTTTTAAAACCTCAATTCTAAGATGCTTTTGATGAAATCTTTCCTCTTGATCAACCAGTTTCTCCTTAAGGGTGCTAAGTTAATGACTATGTCTGAGTCAGGGTGGGTGACCAAGGACTGCAGAGAGTTGATTTCTCTAATTATGTATGTCTGTTCTTCTTTGATACAATGTATTGCATCCCTACGATCTGTGAAATTAACTTACATATCTTCATTTAAGGCATTAGCGTGTTGAAGGGCTTTGCATTGAAAAGAAGACATACATATCCACTGTTATATGACAGGAAAGAAGCACTGAGAGAGACCTTGGAAATAATAGTCAAAGAGTTTTCTGGGAGATGGAGCTCATGCTTATAGAGGCCATCACCATGGAGTATCATAGGATTTCTTTCAGCATCTAGCATGTTGTATTGGTAATTAATACTGCATTTTCCCTCATGTAACACTCTGCACTTTCTATTCAACTGAATGTTGCCATTGTCTGCTTCATCTGAAAAGCGTTCAGGTATTTAAAAAATTTTCTCCTTCCACAGTATTAGTTTTCCCCCAATTTTTGTCAAATTGAACAAGATTACTTGCTGTGGCAGAATCTGTATTATTTGATACTAGCCGACGCCCGCCGTACCATACAGTGGTGTAAGAATATGAATGGAAAATGGTGAGAAAGGAATTCAGAAATCAAGAAGAAATAAGCACTTCTTGAAAGACGCAGTTGTGAATAGGTGTTTTGGTGGAGACGACAGATAATGAGTCGAAAGATCTAACCCTAGAAAATGCCACGTACAACTGACGCTTCTGAAATTCGATTACGTAAATACTGTATAATCAATAACAATCCCAAAAATTTGTTGTTGTAGAATGTCTCTAAGTAATTCCTGCAGCTTAATCCAAAAGACTCGTACTACAATATCAGGTCTGTGCTCTGGTCTTTAGGTATCCGACAGTGCATGTAGAATTATCGGCCAAGAAGGATTACATATGAAAGTGATAAATAAATCGGGCTTTCTGAATTTACGTACTATGGCCATGGCATCCTGGTAGTTTTATTGCATGTATCTTGGACTTCCTGGAAATGTGGACGGTAATATGTTCATTTTGCCTACACGTACATGGTTATTTTCAGCGTCTGATAGTCCTTTGTATTGTTCCACGCGCAGATCTTGTTGATGTAATCTGAGATAGCTGAGACGCGCGCCCTCTGTTTTAACATACGCATCTACGACGTACTGTTGGAATAGTTTGCCGCTGGAGTGCAAAATACTAAATGTATTCCTCATTGCTAATCTGTACGTGTAAAATTGGCATTGAGTAAGCCTTATTCGCTTGGCGGTTCTTTTATCGGGAACATGTTGTAAATCTTTGTGTCAGCCAATGTCTTCGTAAGGGAATAAAAGTGGGTAAACCATAGGATCGCAATTCATATTGAGTGTGGAAATCTGTTTACAGGAGTTACCTATGGGATAGATGCAAATGTCCCTTTCGGCAGGCAGTTCGCCATCTTCTCCGACAAAAATCGCGGCAACATCGGTGTGACATGTCGGGGCATTGTATCGTCGTAAATCCTGCCTAGGGTTTTCCTTGAAAACCATTCGTACAGATGCTGTTGGATTGGACTGAGTGATTTCATGCATGTGTTTGTATGATTTAGCAAAGGGGTTGATGATTTTGAGCATGGAATCTAGCTGGAGAAGTACATTTTCGCTGCATGCAGAGTTTGCTTTATTTTGTAAGCGTACTTCAGTAGCTTGCGCTGTGTAAAAAACATAAAACTGTCCATATCCTGGAGAGGTAGAAGTGTTAGCATATAGTGAGAGATTTGGTGATAAATTTGCCCGTGTATTTTAAAACAGTATGGTCCGTGGCCAGGAGATTGAGTTATGTGTGCACCCATGGAAGCAAACGCTAGAGAAGAGTTGTATTCTCGAATGTGTTCACGATAATTTTTAGCTTCTGATGTTTGCTATGTTAAATGATGTTGTAAAGACACAGGTGGTTCCCGCAAAGGTGGTAAAGCTACTTTACCATTGTGGCAGCACTTCGAGTACTTGTTGGATGTATTACGCAGGCAGCGTGGGGAAGGGTTTGGAAGAGGACGAATAGGAATTGAGAAATGCCGTGTCGGCTGCATGTGGGCAGGACCGGTTTTAAAGTGGAAGCAGGACAATCCAGAAGAGAAATATATATAAGAGATAAATTAGTGAAACATGCACACCTACAATCTTAAAATACAGGTGGTTATTATAGTGTAAAGTAAACTTCTCCATTTTGGTAACACATTTTTTTTTCACCATGAAAAAATACAGCTTCACAGTGATTACACAGGACATGTAACTTTCTTCAGCAGTGCTTGTTTGTCAGCCTTCATTTCTGTCTTTTTCTCATTCATGCAGTCTATATCCTGGTTTGCATGTCTATGAGCCTGCTGCTGAATTGCTGTGTCTGAAGTATCTTCTGTCTGATACTAAGCAGATGTTGCCACTCATTTTTCCTCCTTCCAATTATGGTGTTCTTTGTGATGTTCAATGATCAATAAACACAATACTTATACTTGATTCTGAATTCTGAACACTTATGTACCGTACCTTATGTATCAATAATCCCACAGGACATGTTATGGGTGTGCAGGGAACAATTGTTTTTTTTTTAAACAATGACATTTTCTGTCCACCAGTAAAATGGACACCAAATTTCTGTGCCCCACAGGTTTTTGAATCTCCAGAACATATCGGGCTATACTCAGGATTACTTCCCTCTTGTCTATGTGTCTCAGTGTCTTGTCTGCTTATTCTTCCTCAGCATTTGTTACTTCATCGACTTCATAAAGTAGCTCTGAATTTTGTCTTGCATGTCTATGAGTGTGCTACTTAATTGCTGTGTCTGAAGTGATGTGCCGGATGCTAAGCAGATATTGCCACTTTTTTTTTCCTTCTTCCAATTACAGCATTCTTTCTGTTGTTCGATGATCAATAAATATAATACTTACTCCTGATTATGAATTCTGAAAATGTATGTACTGTGTCTTGTCACTGCAATTTGATTGATGCTCAGCTGATTTCACTGCTATTCTTTTTCTTTCTGTTCTGTTACTTTATTGAGTACTTTGCCACAAGAAACATCACAATCACAGGTCACTTTTTCAAGGTTTTCGTGAGTGTAAAATTTTTGAATTTCCAGAACATCTCAGTTCATAAACTTTAATTCATCATGTAATTGGCTTCTGTATTTTGCGCATGCTCAAGTTATGTCACATCTCTTCTTTGTCTTTCTTCCATGTCACCTTCTCAATCACTTTGCTGTAAGAAACACATTTCCCAAGATCACTCTTCCAAGGTTGCCACTACCTCAGATTTTTTTTGACTCATCAGCGCATATCCAGTCATAAGCTTTAGTTAAGATCAAGGTTATTGCTCCAGCAGTTCACGAGCGATTGTGTGATATAAACAGGCCTTAGCATTTATATATATATATATATATATATATATATATATATATATATATAATATGATATGATGAACTTGCTCCATTTGGTGCTTTATTTGTTGTTATTTTGCATTATAATACAATTTCTCGTATTATGAATTTGCTAGTTTTCGCATACCCCATGGGGTCAGAGCCATTTTACAGTGCCCTTTGAGCAAGTGCACGTTAAGGGCCCAGCAGAGTAGGATTTTTTCTGGCAGTAACAGGGAATCAAACCAGCAACCTTACAGATACCAGCGCAGATCCTTTGCTTCAGAGCCACCACTCTCTTCATACATTATGTAAGGATTTGATGTTTTCTTATTGTGAAGTGGTAAATAGTAGTGTTGTTGATAGATGTAATTCTAATAATATTCACTAAAGTTTAGTTTGTTAAATAATTTTGTAAAGAATTACATGTAAAATCTGCTGTGGGTTGGCACCCTGCCCGGGATTGGTTCCTGCCTTGTGCCCTGTGTTGGCTGGGATTGGCTCCAGCAGACCCCCGTGACCCTGTGTTCGGATTCAGCGGGTTGGAAAATGGATGGATGGATGGATTACATGTAAAATGGATTTATGACTGGTATTTCTTGTTTTCTCACCTTTACTAAGGTGACGGCCACAAAGAAAAATAGCATTTAGCATGCTTTATTGATACTACCGCCATAAGTTTAAACTGATTTTAATTTAAAAAAATAATAATAATTATGATTTCATGTACATTACCACTGTATTTTCATGTATTGTAACTCTATCTTTGAAATGTTGCCTTAATTGTAATTGTGATTAGACTATGTTTTACATATTATAGTGTGATCTTTATAACATCGTGTGTCTGATATAGTTAGAACTTAAAATTTAATAATAAAGGAGCCAGTTCATGACTAAGAAAAAGGGCCACTGTGTGGTTTCTGAGCAAGTCTAACTTGCACTAATGAATACGAATATTTGTGGTAATAGTTGTGAGCTGAGAGGCCTGTACTTTGGCCCATCCTGCCATAGATGCTGACAGTGTCAAGTGAAGTACTCAAATGGATGCTGTTGATAAGTTTTTGTTGTGAAGCTGTTTTCATTGTAGCATACCAACCTAAGTAGAAGTCTATTTGTTCATCCAGAGCTGTAGCCTAATAAAGTAGGAACATACCCTGTGTGTTCCAAAAACAAAAAGAGTTTACCTGCCTTTGAGTCCACATATTTTGCCATGATATTTGACATGAGCAGATACCTTAACAACCACCTGTGTTGAGAGCGATTTGTATGGAGAAGATCATGTGACAAATATTGCTGAGCGATTAAATTCTTCATGTAAGAACATTTTTATAGTTTATAGTATGGCTTCATTTCTGATTACTCAAGCACCCTTTACTGCTGGCATGTTGAAAATGCATTGACAACAGTTGGTAGACTTGTTTTTCAAAATTAAACAGTGGCATGTGTCTGTTTTTGAAGAATACACACAGTATGTTGTTTTTTGTTTTAGTAGAGGAGTTAACATGGATTCGTTGTGAGGAAACAGAATGTATGTTCTGGGTGGATAAAGTGTGAAAGGAGCTACAAGTACAGGAGTTGTGATTTTTCTGTTTGATGTTTTTAGTTTTGAACCAATAGGTAAATTGCTTCTATATCTCTGTAGCCAACTTTAGTAAAAGCTTTCCAGAGGTTGTGAAATGTTAATGATATCAACAGCGAAACCATGTATCTACATTTTTGAATGTTTCAGAGCAATGCTGTCACCCAAATGTATCGCAAAATCCTTTCTTTGTCTTGTGACATTAAATGTGTTGTGATTGGTTCTCTGAATATTCATGGCTAGCATTTTTCTTTGCAGTAGATTAACAGATTGATTGTGGAAATGCCAGCATCATTAAAATTATTCTCATGGCCACTTCTGCTGAATTTCATGTTAAAACTGGTATAATGTGGAACAAAAATATGAATCATTATTATAAAAGTTGTCCTTTTCTTACTGTATTTCCACACTCAATTTGTTTGTCAACTGAACATTTACGGTCCAGAAACAAATATTGCATCCAATTTTTTAAACTGAGAAAATTTCCAAATTTTAAAACTCATGTAAAGAAAAGAAATATTTCACTTTTTCCATAGAAATAAAGTATTTTTTCTTGCTACCAAGTAGTTTTTAGAAATTATGACATGTGAAGTAGTCTGCTTCTATCCATTGTTATGTATCTGTTGCTGTGTTTAATAATGTGCCTTTATTGTTGGCTTTGCCACCTAATTAACATATATCAGACTTTTAGGTATACATTATGATGTAATGTAACTCTTTTCTGTAAAGAAAGAATGAAGATATCTAAGATAGGAGGTAAATGTTTGCAAGATGAAAATTTATTATACTTTGATAGGATATGGATTATTTTTAATTGTGCTCCTAAGCAAAGATAAATCTTTTTACTTTCAAAATCTGTCATTTATGAAACAGCATTAACCTAGACAAAAAGGGAAAGATGTCTTTATTGCATTCCATGAATATATATTTTCAAGATTTCTGCTGCATGTATATTAAATTGTTTCACAACAGATGTGTATAAATGTGTAATATTCCATATATTAGTTTTGTTTAATTAGTTTTTAATTCTTAGTTTATTTAATTATGTCTCCTGGAGGCAAAAGTATGGAAATTAAGTGCTAGTTTTTACCTTATAAACTGCTTCAATTACCTAAAGCCTTTGAACAAGATTACCCAGATGGCCTTGCAGCACTAGTGCCCAAAGATAATTGTGCTAAAGGCTTAAAATAAGCAATTCCCTAAAAGCTAGGTGTAAAAGTACAAAATTGCAGCTGTGTGATATTTCAAGATTCTCAAGTGACTTAATCATTTAACTTGGAGCATTTCTTAAATTTAGTAGTGCAGTAGCGTGAGTAGTATTTTTTGCAAGTGGTCACAGTTCAAAAATCTGCATTCAAAAGAAATGGGACCTTCAACAAAAATGACTGTAATCAGTGGCATTATTTCAACAGCAGAGGCTCGATGTTACTTAATGCATTTGCAGGAAAGCCATTAACTTTTAAATACATCTGGACGGTCACAAGAATTTACTTCTTAATATGTACCATATTTTATGTTTGCATTTGTTTTGTCCCTTACTACAGTGAAATTGCAAGATAGCTAATAAACCATTGAACTCATAGTAGTGTCATGCTTACCCTTGTCAATTCAATTGCTCTTTGCCACATCTTGTTTCATTATCACATGGTCCCTTCAAGTTGTTGCAGTCTCATTTTTTATATTCTTTTTTTAAATAGTTTTTACATATAATACTGTCTATACATTTATTATTATGGTTATACATATTAGCATGTAATGTAAATAATTGCAGGTTACTGGCTCTTACAGATGACAAAGTTGGCCCAGTACTTACCCAAAGTGTGACCAATTTAACAGTAATTTTTCAGTTTTTTAAATTTTTTTAAGAATATGTCAATTAGAAATAACATTTACCAACATCACATTCTCCTACAGCTTTTATGTGTTATTTTAAAATGGGCTGAATGCTTTCTCACAGTACTGTATGTTCAATTTCCTGTACATCCATTGTTAACATTTAACACTGATTATAAATTACATTTGGAAAGCATCAAGTGTTGATTTTGTTTAAAAAAAAAAGAAAAAATAGTGATGAACTATCTGAGAATATACATTTTCAACTCAGCTCGACTCAAAGTGAACTTTATTGTCATCTCAACCATATACAAGTATACAGATAGAAATTGAAATTGCGAAGCTCAGGGTCCACAGTGTAACAACATGACGTGCAAATAATAAATTAAAAATATAATTAAAATTTAAATTTAAAATTAAAACACAAACAAGGCAAGACATTGTGCAAAGACAAGACAAATAAATAGCAGCAATATTGATGTGTAAGATATGTAATATAATAAATAAATAATAGATACAGATAATACAGAAATTATCAGTGTATGATAATAGTTGTTTAAGACGTGTAAACAATGACAGGTCAGAATGTTTCACAGCAGAAGAATATCAAGAGTGTCAAAATACTTAAAGGTCAGTAGAGATTTTCAGTTCTTCTCTACATGCACACTAGTCTTTGCAGGAAAGTGGCTTGCATGTATAAATGTTCTGTTTTTAGAGGTGGTTGAGGCATTGTGGAAAGTCCCAGGGGGCAGCCTGGTGTTAAGGAGTCTAACTGTTTGGGGGTAAAAACTCTCCTGCAGCCTGGCAGATCTGGCTTTGATGCTGCAGTATCTTCTCTTGGATGGCAGAAGTGTTAAAAGTTCATGTGAGGGGTGTAAGGGGTCCTGCACAAAGCTGCAGGCCTTGCAGACACTGCATTTGTAAAATATCTCCTGTAGTGAAGGGAGAGGCACCCCAATAATGTTCTCTGCTGTCTTCACTATCCTTTGCAGGCACTTGAGGTCGGATATGTTGCAGTTGCCATACCAGACAGTGATGCAGCTGGTCACAACACTCTCAATGGTGCCTCCATAGAACATGGTGAGAATGGAAGGAGGAAGACTTGCTCGCTTCAGCCACCTCAGGAAGTGTAGTCTCTGCTGGGCTTTCTTGATTAGTGATGAGGTGTTATTTGTCCACGTAAGTTCCTCAGTTATGTGCACACCGAGGAACTTGGTACTTCTAACAGTCTCCACATCTAACCGTTGATGCTGAGTGGGATGTGGGCAGGATGTGATTTTCTGAAGTCCACGATTATCTCTTTTGTCGACATTGAGAGATAGATTGTTGTCTTCACGGACAGCCGTTCCACCTCATCTCCGTATGCTGTTTCATCATCCCTGCTTATCAGTCCCAGCACTGTCGTATCATCTGCAAACTTGATGATGTGGTTGGTGTTGTGCGTGGCTGTGCAGTCGTGAGTCAGCAGGGTGAACAGCAGTGGACTAAGAATGCAGCCCTGCGGTGCTCCAGTGTTCAGTGTGATGATGCTGGAAGTGTTGCATCCCATCTGAACTGACTGAGGCCTCTCTGTCAAGAAGTCCAGGATCCAATTGCAGAGTATGGTTTTCAGGCCTAACTTGCTTAGTTTTACAACCAGCTTTGGAGGGATGATTGTGTTGAAGGCAGAGCTAAAGTCTATGAATAGCATCCTGACATATGTGCCTTTTTTATCCACATGTGTCAGGGAGAGGTGTTTCCTCTTTTTAATTTCCTAATGAACTGAACGATTTCATTAAAAGAAGCAAGTTTCATAACCATTTAGACAGCAAAGGAAGATGATGATGTAGCTTGAAGTAATCACCCAAAGATTAAGCATGTTAAATTATTGAAGGACAATGTTAAAAATGCTTGCCAGGTTCTAAAGAAGTTTTAGACTGTTCCTCAAAAGGGGAAATTGATTATTCACAATAATAAGTAAATTTGGACTTTTCTGATTATGTTACGGTATCTTAGGAGGGTTATGATTCTTCCATTTGAGAATGATAACCTACAGCACGCTGCTAAGCAAGTCACTTTATCACAGAAATAAAGCTTATTTTGAATGTCTTTTTATTCCAGTAAGGCCTAGGCGTCAAACATTCCCAGAAAATGCAACCCGGTAAGACAAGTGCATGACAACATCGCTTATAAGTAGGATCTTGACATTGGGTATATCTTGAATGGTCGGGAAGCAGGGACCATTTGTCCCACATACTGAACAAGTGTATACTGTACTTTACCAAGATCTGACGTCCAATTTTTATCTAAAAATGTAATTGAAAGTTTCATTTCCCCATGCTGTCCCACAATACTTAGAAGTGATATGTTTTGAAAGCATGGTATAGCTTGGATATGCAGTTCTATACTAACTAGTGGAGCAAATTATTAGGAACACTATACTAATGCTAGGATCCTCAACTCCAGTTCTGGAGGTCTGCAGTGGCTGCAGATTTTTATTCCAACTAGTTTCAAGATAAGAAGCTATGCCTAGCAAATAGTGAAGCTTAGTATTTAATTATATGGCTTGTTAATAATTTCATTCTAAGGCCAGGTTTATACTTTACGCAACGCATGCTCCAGCGGACGCTCCTGCTACGCAAGGATTTTACTGTTTATACTTGCACGCGTACTTTACGTAAGTCTGGAGGAATCCAGCAGGTGGCAGTGTGAGATATTATCATGGTGAGAACAGGTTTGCCTTTGCTGTGTTGTGAATTGCCTGGAACACCCATTAAATTCTGATGACGCCTTACCGCAATATCTCTGAAAAGGATGTTTAATGATTAAATCCATCAATCCAGGGATGTGTCCATTCCAGCAAGCATTGGGTACAAGGCAAAAACAATCCCTGGATGGGGCCTCAGCTTATCGCAAGGTGAATACAAGCACTCACATACACTAGCGTCATTTTAGCGGCACCAAATCCCCAAATCTGCATATCTTCACCGGAAACCGGAGCACACTGTGGAAACCCAGCAGGAAAACATGTATATAAAGTTAGGAGAATACAAAGAAAACCAATTATGTATATAACTGTGTTTGTAAATTATTTTTACACATCAAAAGTATTTGTTTAAGTTTAAAGGTGCATGGTACTCCAATTATTGTTGCTTACGATATTATACTTATGATAATAATTTGATGTACTATTTAATACTTAATTAAACCCATAAATAAAACATGCCTTCAGGTTATAAACCAGTAAAATAAATTGCATCTTCAAGTTCAAGACACTCTCACTTGAATTGAGTATTTCTAAAATAAACTCAAATATTACAAGTATGGAAGGTTTTTGTTTAATATTGCCCCAAGTAATGCTGTTCTTTTTCTCCTGTGTTTTTACTATGACTTTTTTATTTCACAAGTCCAAACAGATAACTTTTTATATCTCTATGGAAAACTAAGCATAGGAAGGGCCTCATTGCTGGCACCGGGGAAGCCCACACCTGACATAATTATTTTCTGAAAAGGAGAAGCTAGAACTCCATTACTTTGGCACTTGTGGTGCAAACCTATAGCTCACAGACAGAATGGCTTAGTTTTATAGTATCAGGTAATCAGGCACAGACCTTAAGACTGTGGAAAAGCAAAATCATAGATATAGTGCTTTGATAGATGGTCTTATCTTAGGTTTTGTGTTTTTTGAACAGCTTCTAAAATATGTATCACTGTTGAAGTAAGTAGCTTGTAAAAAAAAATATGGATTCTTCTTTTAACTTGTCATTTTGAGGCTGCTTTTTCTCTAAGAGCTATAAAAAATAGAAAATGTGGTTACCATTTCTCATGATTTAGAACTGTTTTGGTTAATTTGGTTATCCTCATTATTAATTATTCCATAGTACCACATAGTAAAGTACATTGACGTTAGCATGAATGTTGTTTATTTTTGTAATTTACTTTTAGAAAAACATTTATATTGTCATCCCATTTTCCCATTCTCATTTGTCTTTCTATTATTGACGATGTTATTATATATTAAAATATATTACCAGTGAAACTTTTTTCTTTGACCATTACAAATAACCTACTATGGCTGTTCATCTCTAGTTTGTAGAGAACCACTATATTGTTGTAATATGACCCTCTACCAATATTGTTTCCCATATTTTAAACACAAAGTGGCAGCTAACTGGTATTGAAAATTCGTGGTCTGTTTTCATTTTTAAGATATTTAGAAAATTATGGGAATATCAACATTTGACCAACTCATTTGATCAACATTTGGTTCTGTATGTTGTAGAGATACAATTGTGGTCAGTATCTAAGGATTAAAACAAATGTACTTTTGTTCCCATTAAAGTTCCCATTAGGTTTCCTTCCAATATTCAACAACAGCGTAAAGTTGTGATTGCAGATTATTATAACCTCTTTTGACATGTCCTTATTTCCTGAATGAAATGATATCTTATGAAATCCTACCGTTATTGACACAACACATTATTAAAATGCTAGTTTGCATCAATATGAGCCCTGAAATTAAAGAGAATAAAGTGTTGGTTAGTACAAGTTTTGAGGAAAAAAACATTAAAGATCTAAGCATATTTCATAATGCAAGTAGAAAAATGTAGATTAGCAATGAGAAGCCGTGATATGAGGCAGTGTTCATGTACTAATGGAATTAAGCAGAGGTGTCAGGTAAACAAATTTGGGGGAAAAAATGATAAATGATGCCTAGAAATATGTAACAGAACCTGGAATGGTCAGTAAAACATTAAGCCTATTATTAGTCCCAGTGGACTGCTGTGTCCCAAGGCAAATCATAAGATTGGTTTCCTTGTTTCTTCTTTGAGCAGCATCATAGAAACCTTGCTGAAGGGCACCATGGGACAGCTCATTAATGTTGTGCTCACCATTGGCAGCATATCATACAATAGTCTTATCAACATTACCACTCCTTACTACTGTGCAATATTGTTTGTACATGTTAGCTAAACAACTTCACTCTCCATTCCTTTTCCTCACAGCATTTATTTAATTAAGAAATTCCTAATTAGTAATGTCTGTTCAGTCATTTTTTTAACTAGCAATTATAAATGGAAAACTTGCTTGCATAGAAGACATGTAGCCTATAAATATCAGGAATATAATTTTAGTATTTTAGTGGATAGATAGATAGAACTTTATTTGTTGTGGCTTTTTACAGAAGCTCTTTAAATTCATAAATAGATGTGTAAATAAATAAATACATACACACACACTTTGGTCTGAACACACACTAGAATGACTATAAAGCAAGAAAATCCAAAAGAAAGGAAAGTTCTGACTTGGCTGTCACAGTCACAGTGAGGCATTATGCAGTCATATTGCTGTTGGTATAAAGAAGCTGCAGTAGTGTTTCTTGACACACTTGTGCTGAATAATTTATTGGCTGAAAGTACTCAGTTTGTCAGAGAGAGGATGTGCAACACTGTTTATAATGGCACGCAGTTTTGCTTTAATTCTTTCCTTTGCTATGACCTCCAGGGGGTCCAGAGTGTGCCCTATAACTGATCTTATAACTCACTGTATTCTGGGATTAGCAAATCCCTGATACACAGGTTACAGTTGGTCCAAAATGCTGCCGCTCGCTTTCTGGTTGGGGCAAGAAAGTATGACTCTGTTTCTCCTATTTTAGCTTCTTTACACTGGCTGCCTGTCAGTTTTCGAATTGATTTTAAAATCTTGCTGCTAGTTTTTAAATCTTTACATGGGCTTGCTCCTGCCTATTTATCTCAACTGTGTGTTTTACATCAGCCATCTAGAGTGCTTAGATCTTCTGGTCAGTTGTCTCTTGTTGTCCCTCATACCAAGTGTAAAACCAAGGGGGACAGGGCTTTTGCAGCTGCTGCTCTTCGCCTGTGGAACTCTTTACCTCATCATATAAAGGAGTCGTCTACAATTGAACTGTTCAAAACAAGATTAAAGACTCATTTCTATGCACTTGAATTCCGTGACCTATGTAACATTACTTCTATTTTTTATGTATATAATATTACTTCTATTTATTATGTATTTTATTTTATGTTCATATATTTTATTTCCATTTATGTTTTATGTTAATTGTTTTTCTTTTATTCTACTATTGTAAAGCACTTTGGCCACAGCATTACTATGTTGTTTTAAATGTGCTATATAAATAAATTGACATTGACATCTTGCCTTTTCAATTAGCTTGTTGATTCTGTGGGCCTCTCTTGAAATAATGTTACAAGCCCAGCACATCACAGCACAGAAAATCATACTGGCTATCACAGAGTTACAGAAGATGTGAATGGTGACACTTCCTACATTAAAGGAACACAGTCCCCTAAGGAAAAAGAGCACGCTCTGCCCTTTGTTATATTGTTCCTTTGGTGTAGTGGACGTCAACAACCAGTTCCTTGGTTTCGCCGATGTTAAGATGCAGACAATTCTCTTTGCACCAAGAAACAACCTTCTCCACCTGACTCCTATACAGTACTTTGTTTCATCCCCATTATCTATACTCCCCCTAAGTGCAGAATCTTAGAATTACTGCAGATGACATAACCTGGTGTTATATTTATAGTCTGAGGTATACAGAGCAAAGAGAAAAGGAGATAGGACTGTTCCTCACATCTGTATCAGAAACACAGTCCTTGAGTTTCACAAACTGCGGTTTGCCTGACAGTCCATTATCCAGGACACAGTAGGCTCATTCACCTGCATATCTCTGAGTTTACCCCTTAACAGGAATGGCTAGATGGTATTGAAGGTGCTGGAGAAATCATAAAACATAATTCTCACAGTGCTGCCAGCTTTGTCCAGGTGAGAATAAGACGATACGTTTAGCCAGCTTTTGTGAACTTCTGATCTGTGCTAACATTTTAAAGAAAGTGAAAATTTTTTAACAGTACTGAAAATTACTTTTAAAACTCATTTAAGTTATTTTAGCTATAAAAGAATTGTCAAGACAGAGGGAACATATATTTAAAAAAGCATGGATGAAGAAGAGTGACAGGGCTATAGAAAATGTATGCTACTAATCATTTTTATAAATACTAATCTTTTTGATAAACTTTTTACCAGTGAAGAGCTACAGAGTAATTGCAGTCTGAAAACATCCTATAAACATTAAATAATATATATTACCAATACCCAGAAACATATCCAACAATATTTATATACTGTATTCAGTAAATGATGTGCCAGCCATTGCTAATTGCAAACAGAATGGAAGAAATTATAAAAGAAAAAAAAGACTGAAAAACATCAACCTAGTATTCTAGTTTTAATGAACAGTAAGCATAGGTCAAGGCAGAGCAGGACCTTTTTTACCAATTTTGTGGAGTTTTTTGTTAAACTTAAAATTTCTTATCGTGTGTATACAATACATATTCGTGAATGAACATTACATGGTTTGAAGTGGCAGCAGGCTCTGGAGCCAGCATTTGCAAGTTTAAGGGAAGAAGCTTTTGATTACGCAATTAATTCTATTTTTAAATTTGGAGAAAGAAGAACTTATAACATCTACAGATTTACCTGACACACACATAGTTGACTACTTTCAGTCTGAGTAACAATAATAATCTAAAAATGTATAATAGTATATTTGCTGTTTTTTTACCTTTCCCAAAAGGTTGTAAACAGTATACGGCTCCAAATTTTAAGTGCAAAGCAGTGGTGATAATTACTGTTTGTCTGGATCCTGACATCTCAAAAGCCAGAGCCATTATTTTATATTAAAGTCTTCATGGCCCGTAGCACATGTAGAAAGGGTGCAAAACTTTGTGATCTGTAGTCTAGGTGTCATCTATTTCATTGCACATTGTATTCCCCTTACATAATGTTGATCCTTGCTAGGATCAAATTACAGCTGTAAAGGGTTAGACGTCCATGCCCTAATCAATTTAGAAAAAAAACAGATGCCAAGCAATGCAAGATGAAATTTTACATTTGTTTTTGCGGGCAGAGAAGTCCAGCCTTTGGGTTATAATTTGTGCATAGGTATGTCTATCGAGGTTTGCAAAGATTAGTTAATGGTTATATTCTTTGCTAACACCATGAACAGTCAACTAACTGTCTGAGATTTACTAGCAATAGTGTCATTTGAATTTGAGTATTGCTGTGTCAGGGAGATCGCCATTTTGGGAGTTTCACAGTGACAGTTATAATTTAATTGCTCAAGAATTTCACTTTGGCTAAGGTCATGTTTAATGTTAAGCATGGCACCATAGAGTTCAGCTTTCATGCCCAAGAGCTGAAGCGAAAGTCTCACATGCCATGCCAAAGAAGATGAGGGCAATGATAATTTGTATTGGAATATACTGTATAAAGTGAAATACAAGGAGACATAATTGTAATATTTAAAGTAATGTAGATTAAAAGCATTGTTGAATACTTCTTTAAAACCTAGATGCCAATTAAGAATATATCTTTTAGCACTGTTATGTTCTCCAGTATTCTGATCCACATACTCCATGACCTGTTCCAGTGTTTGGGGTGCTTGTTCATTGAATAGCATATAACTCCATAGTGGTTGTTTTCTTTTTAAGCTGTGCAGGTTTTCCCAGAAAATGAAAATCTGCTTTAGTAGTTCACTGACTGAGACTAGCAAACAAGGGATTTATAGCACCTTTCATTCTTTAAAATCATAGAATTAAACTCCCTAGTCTGTTGTTTGGAAACAGTCATTCAGTGCCATTTCCGCTTCCCAGATCTACTTCCTAACTCTCCTGGTGGTAACGTGCTGCTGTGTTACCAAGCTACAGGCTTGTAGCTGGGAATTGAATTAATCAGGTTGTGTTCAGATCTGCCCAAAGGTGCCAGAAGTTTACACTTAAAGGCATCTTTAACAGGTGTAGCTTGTTGTTTCGTTGAATGGAACATGACACAAGCTGTTGGATATTTGTTATTATTTATTGCAAAGAAACATGGTTGAAGACACCAAATATAACTGACAGTCTATATTATCTGTATCAATCAAATTCTACATACAGTATGTTCTATGTGCTAGCTTCTTCCTGCTTAGTGTGCATTATTCTCATTGCATCTCGCATCATGTGTCAATGAATCTATCACACTGATTAGGCTCTGTACAAGTGAATGCATTATAAAAGTACATGTGCCTGCACTGAAGTGAATGTCAGGTCAGAAGAATTCATTTGCTTTAAGTCAACTTGGATGCTGCCAGCAATGCGCACAACTCACAATGGTCAGACAGTAGTCAGATGTGGTCACAACCACAGCAACAAATTTTGGAAGAAGCGATAGTTTTTCCAATGTAACACCTCCACTCTTTTGGGTACATCTCTCCTGCCCTGGGTAGTTCTAGCCTAGGTTCTTATGTAAATGAGATGACATCTCCAGTAAGAATAGTACATTTTTTACTAATGGTTATTGTCTAGGGTAGTAATGCTGATTAGTACTTACCACAATTTTACAATGAGGTTTAGAATTTGAAAATTTGGCCGCACTTGAACTTTCTTAATAATTAAAGATAGTTATATATTATATAGTATGAAAGATCACAAAGAAAGCTTTTTGGATTCCCAAAGATGTATTTTTTTAATATGGAATAGGGTTTAGAGTATATGCCACACAGTGGTTAAGGAAGAAATAGGTATTCTCAGATGTTTTTTGAAAAAGAATTTAGATAAAAACCAAATAAGATTTGAAAGAAATAGTTCATCTTGAAGACAGAGAGAAAGGTCTGAATCTCCGTCATAACTGCTGAATTTTTTAAGAATATTACTTTGTTTTATTGCTTATATTTTGTATTTAATCTTTTATCTTTGTATATTTATTTTTGTGCCTTAATATGTAAGCTAAACTAACCGTTGTTATGGTTCTGTCTTTGTCCAGAAAGGGTTTCATAAGCTTTATGACCTTAGCCTTGGAAAGTCTTTCTCCCGTAGAGTGACTGGGATCTTTTCCTGAATAAGATCAAACACAGTTGTGTAGGGTGCGACAGTAGCTTCCACCTGCAGCTAGTCACTTCAGTACACATGTACTTCATGAGAATACCTGTGCCGATCAAACAGAGGAAGTTCTGCAGGCTACTTGTGACTTCACACTGTAGGTAGATAATAAATAAGTCAAGGTAAATAACATTCGAACTGGATTTTATATAAGTAACATATAAATGTTTTTATATAAAGACCATCACAAAACATAATCACAAACTGGACTTTGCACAATACCTTGGCGAGCTCTGTAAGCCGTGCTGTTTCATTGAAGAACAGGTGTGAGCCAGACTGATTGGTAGGATGACGCAGAACCTCTTGCTGCATCCAAACGGTGCTATCTTATGCCTTTACACCTGGTGCAGCTGCGTTGTTCTTATATGTGAGTGGACGTTTCTTCTGGGGAGGGCTTCTGTTCTCTTTCTCTGATGTAGAACCCTCATTCTCATCTAAGTTCACCTCTGTTATAGCATGTCTTTATTTGAAAACAGCAGTGTTAGATCGGAGCGAGCGTGAACGCAACTGAGGGAATAAAATTGAATAAAAAAAAAAAAAACGTAACCTTTACATGTACCATACATTTACACCGGCTATTACAGACTTGAATCAAATGTATGTTTTTATTGTATAATAGTAACAATAAGAGCAGGTCACTACTCAAAATGTTTATTTTGGGAAGCGCCAAGGCTCGAACCCGTGACCTCTTGACTATGAGTCAGCAGTTCTTACCATTGTACTTACCATTGACAACGAAGTACACTAACCCGATTTCTTTTTCTTTGGTTTTAATCTTGAATAAAAGTGCACTTGTTTTGTTATACTTGTACCTTTTATGAAAGTGCTGACGGAGAGATGTGAACAGATTTAAGGTGGGCCGGGATTACGAGTTTTTTCGTAGGCTTTGGTAATTCTAGTGTTAAAGGTTGCTTCAATATCTGTTGCCTCTTAGTCTGGGAAAGAAAGAAAGATGGAAAATCCCTAAACTCAGACCTAGACAGTATTTATTTGAAAATTTGTGGAAAAGTTTCAAAATTAAATTACACTAGTTATGTATGTATGTTTTGGTTAATCGGCAACTCAGAATTGTGCCAGTGTGTTTTATGTGAGTCAACTGACACTGTACATCCAGTGTTGATTTCCACTTTGTGTACAGTACTAGGATAGGCACTACATTTTCACAATTCTGAACTGAGTAACCAAATTGAAAAACTGATGGAAGATGAATAGTTTTAAATGACATATTTGTTTTAGTAATTACTTGTCATGAGATTAATCTCATTTTGTTCTTGGGTAACCTTTGGTGACTTATTCTTTCTTTTCTTCACTCTTACAGGCTGGCAGTGGAATTCCTCCCAGTGTTTCTCAGTCAGTAAATCCAAAGCAGTTCTGTCGTCAGAGGACAACTCGTGCCAACCTCAGAGACCTTATTTTTTGCATGGAACAGGAAAAACCAATGAGACATTCATTAGCATTGTATCATGCCTTTCTTAAATAGAAATTGCACTGAAATTGCCCATTCCATGGGAAGCTAATACACCTTACTGCACTCTTCTAAAATTTAGGTTAAATAAAAGAGAGAGGAAGAGAAATCTGAATTTGCACAAGCTGTGTTTCTTCCACCCTTTTTTGTTTTCAGTGTGTGCATAGATTTTCCACAATGACGAGAGGATTGTGTACATTTGTATTTACTGTATATTATGGAGAATTTAACATAGTGCATTTTTCTTCCTAGTTCTCTTGCCGTTCATTTCATGTTTCAATGTATTCACATGTTGTTTTATTTTTAGCGTTGCAAATTCTTCATATCTCAGACTAATTTTGACCCAGTTGTTGAATTCATCACATGAGCAGCAGGAGTGTGAAAAAATCCCATAAGAAGTACAAGCTTGCTTTATTAACTTTAGAATGCCAAGGGTAATTTAAAATAATAAGATATGGGGTTTTGTTTATCTTTCTTATAGATTCTTTGATATCTTTATTCTAAAAGCTTTTGTCAAAATATGTAAGGGTAACTTATGTATTTATGCATTATATTTTTGAGTACAGTAATATCAAGAAAATATAGGATGTGTTTAGAATTCAAATTGGTTATTAGCTATTAAAAAATTTAGTAAACCATATTCACCTAATACAAATTTTGGGTTTAAACTATTAAATTAAAACAACTTCTTGCCTTTATATTATTCTGATATGCATTTTTGTTACATGTATGAGATATTTACATATGAAGCCATAACAAAAATTGCCTGTTCTCTATTTTTAAAGATCCTGCATTCATCTTGCAAGAAAACTGCCAATTGAGGGTGAAATGCAAGTCTAAAATGATATATGACATGTTCTGATTTGTAAAAAGTCACTGTTACATTTAAATTACATGGAAAAAAAGTTTAGTTTGTAGTAATAATTTTGTTACTCTCAATTCAAAATTTTGTTTTGATTATTTAAGGCAATGGTCATTGTAATGGCAATAATAAAAAGTACTAATAGGTTTAATGTTCTAAAAGGCTGCAGGTGAATTGTTCCTTTGTAAATGCTTTCTTTACTGTGCTAGTCACATTTCAGTTCTATTTGCTAAAACTGCATTTAAGCAACACTTATGAGAAATCTGCTTTCGTGTCAGGTAATTTGGGAGTAGCATTGATAGATATGGTTGTACTGTTACACTTTGTATGTTTATTTCATAAAATGGAAAGTATGCTCCTGCCATTTTTTGTTTATTTACAAGATGTATGAATTTGGAGAGGTCATTTTTATTAAACTGACAGTGAGCTTCTCCTGAATGCTTTTCAATTTTATTTGCATAATTATGTCATTGACATTCATTGAGCATCAAATACAAAAAGAGAAAAGAATGTTGAGCTCATCCACTAATGTATTGATACTAAGAAGTCAGGCTTTAAAGCACAAGGTTGTTAGTTCAATCCCTGACCAAGCCATGCTCCTATTGTCAAAAATACATGTAAGCAACTGTAATGTGATTTGTTTTTCTAAGGCTCATGAGTAAAGGCCAGATATTTAATTAGAGATGATAATAATGAACAAGTACAACTCCTTAGCATTTTCTTCCATTAAGAAATGTTTCTTGATATCTGCTTGAGTACTCTTAAGCTGCTCAGCTTTGTTCCCCACCCCAAACACATGCAGGTTATTGTAAGTCAATTAGTTATTCTAAATTTGCCCAGTGTGACTGTATGAGAGTCAGTGGCCTACCTGTGATGTACTGGTGCAAAACTTCCTAGAACAATTTCCAAATTAAAGAAAAGGGGGTTGGGGTGGGTGTCAGTAGTTAAAGGGCAAACACAATCAGAGGTTTTAACTAAACCTGTCTAAATTAGAGTAGCATGACATTGACATGTGAGAGGAAAGTAAAGTACATGGAGAAGTCTCTGTCATGTTTCAGCTAGGTTGTATTCCCCGGCTTGTTTGTTTTCCTTTTTGTTGTTACTATATATATACAGTGGTGTGAAAAACTATTTGCCCCCTTCCTGACTTCTTATTCTTTTGCATGTTTGGCACACAAAATGTTTCTGATCATCAAACACATTTAACCATTAGTCAAAAATAACACAAGTAAACAATTCAAGTTCAATTTCCGTATCAATCCCCAGGCCTGATTACTGCCACACCTGTTTCAATCAAGAAATCACTTAAATAGGAGCTGCCTGACACAGAGAAGTAGACCAAAAGCACCTCAAAAGCTAGACATCATGCCAAGATCCAAAGAAATTCAGGAACAAATGAGAACAGAAGTAATTGAGATCTATCAGTCTGGTAAAGGTTATAAAGCCATTTGTAAAGCTTTGGGACTCCAGCGAACCACAGTGAGAGCCATTATCCACAAATGGCAAAAACATGGAACAGTGGTGAACCTTCCCAGGAGTGGCCAGCCGACCAAAATTACCCCAAGAGCACAGAGACGACTCATCCGAGAGGTCACAAAAGACCCCAGGACAACGTCTAAAGAACTGCAGGCCTCACTTGCCTCAATTAAGGTCAGTGTTCACGACTCCACCATAAGAAAGAGACTGGGCAAAAACGGCCTGCATGGCAGATTTCCAAGACGCAAACCACTGTTAAGCAAAAAGAACATTAGGGCTCGTCTCAATTTTGCTAAGAAACATCTCAATGATTGCCAAGACTTTTGGGAAAATACCTTGTGGACTGATGAGACAAAAGTTGAACTTTTTGGAAGGCAAATGTCCCGTTACATCTGGCATAAAAGGAGCACAGCATTTCAGAAAAAGAACATCATACCAACAGTAAAATATGGTGGTGGTAGTGTGATGGTCTGGGGTTGTTTTGCTGCTTCAGGACCTGGAAGGCTTGCTGTGATAGATGAAACCATGAATTCTATTGTCTACCAAAAAATCCTGAAGGAGAATGTCCGGCCATCTGTTCGTCAACTCAAGCTGAAGCGATCTTGGGTGCTGCAACAGGACAATGACCCAAAACACACCAGCAAATCCACCTCTGAATGGCTGAAGAAAAACAAAATGAAGACTTTGGAGTGGCCTAGTCAAAGTCCTGACCTGAATCCAATTGAGATGCTATGGCATGACCTTAAAAAGGCGGTTCATGCTAGAAAACCCTCAAATAAAGCTGAATTACAACAATTTTGCAAAGATGAGTGGGCCAAAATTCCTCCAGAGCGCTGTAACAGACTCATTGCAAGTTATCGCAAACGCTTGATTGCAGTTATTGCTGCTAAGGGTGGCCCAACCAGTTATTAGGTTCAGGGGGCAATTACTTTTTCACACAGGGCCATGTAGGTTTGGATTTTTTTTTCTCCCTAAATAATAAAAACCACCATTTACAAACTGCATTTTGTGTTTACTTGTGTTATATTTGACTAATGGTTAAATGTGTTTGATGATCAGAAACATTTTGTGTGACAAACATGCAAAAGAATAAGAAATCAGGAAGGGGGCAAATAGTTTTTCACACCACTGTACAGTGCATCCGGAAAGTATTCACAGCGCATCACTTTTTCCACATTTTGTTATGTTACAGCCTTATTCCAAAATGGATTAAATTCATTTTTTTCCTCAGAATTCTACACACAACACCCCATAATGACAACGTCAAAAAAGTTTACTTGAGATTTTTGCAAATTTATTAAAAATAAAAAAATTGAGAAAGCACATGTACATAAGTATTCATAGCCTTTGACATGAAGCTCAGGTGCATCCTGTTTCCCCTGATCATCCTTGAGATGTTTCTGCAGCTTAATTGGAGTCCACCTGTGGTAAATTCAGTTGATTGGACATGATTTGGAAAGGCACACACCTGTCTATATAAGGTCCCACAGTTGACAGTTCATGTCAGAGCACAAACCAAGCATGAAGTCAAAGGAATTGTCTGTAGACCTCCGAGACAGGATTGTCTCGAGGCACAAATCTGGGGAAGGTTACAGAAACATTTCTGCTGCTTTGAAGGTCCCAATGAGCACAGTGGCCTCCATCATCCATAAGTGTAAGAAGTTCGAAACCACCAGGACTCTTCCTAGAGCTGGCCGACCATCTAAACTGAGCGATCGGGGGAGAAGGGCCTTAGTCAGGGAGGTGACCAAGAACCTGATGGTCACTCTGTCAGAGCTCCAGAGGTCCTCTGTGGAGAGAGGAGAACCTTCCAGAAGGACAACCATCTCTGCAGCAATCCACCAGTCAGGCCTGTATGGTAGAGTGGCCAGACGGAAGCCACTCCTTAGTAAAAGGCACATGGCAGCCCACCTGGAGTTTGCCAAAAGGCACCTGAAAGACTCTCAGACCATGAGAAAGAAAATTCTCTGGTCTGATGAGACAAAGATTGAACTCTTTGGTGTGAATGCCAGGCGTCATGTTTGGAGGAAACCAGGCACAACTCATCACCAGGCCAATACCATCCCTACAGTGAAGCATGGTGGTGGCAGCATCATGCTATGGGGATGTTTTTTCAGTCAGGATAAAGGGAAAGATGACTGCAGCAATGTACAGAGACATCCTGGATGAAAACCTGCTCCAGAGCACTTTTGACCTCAGACTGGGGCGACGGTTCATCTTTCAGCAGGACAACGACCCTAAGCACACAGCCAAGATATCAAAGGAGTGGCTTCAGGACAACTCTGTGAATGTCCTTGAGTGGCCCAGCCAGAGCCCAGACTTGAATCCAATTGAACATCTCTGGAGAGATCTTAAAATGGCTGTGCACCGACGCTTCCCATCCAACCTGATGGAGCTTGAGAGGTGCTGCAAATGCGAAATGGAATGGGCGAAACTGGCCAAGGATAGGTGTGCCAAGCTTGTGGCATCATATTCAACAAGACTTGAGGCTGTAATTGCTGCCAAAGGTGCATCAACAAAGTATTGAGTAAAGGCTGTGAATACTTATGTACATGTGATTTCTCAGTTTCTTTATTTTTAATAAATTTGCAAAAACCTCAAGTAAACTTTTTTCACATTGTCATTATGGGGTGTTGTGTGTAGAATTCTGAGGAAAAAAATTAATCCATTTTGGAATAAGGCTGTAACATAACAAAATGTGGATAAAGTGATGCGCTGTGAATACTTTCCGGATGCACTGTATATATATTGTCACAGGTGGCTGGGTGTAGTTGGCATTCGGCTGCCTATAAAAGGGTCCGCCTCCCAACAATTAAGGCTGGAGTCGGGTGAGGAGGTGGACGAGGTCGGAGAAGGAGGTGGGCGAAGAGAGGCCCAAGTGTGTGAAGAGAGAGGAAGATGGCTGTTGGTGAAGCCGGGACTGTTGAGAGACTGTGGGGGGGTGTTTGGTGGCGGTGCACATAGGACATTGTAAATAATAGTTGTAGGAATAAACGTGTGGTGATGGCTAAGAACGTGTCCTCCTGTCTGTGTCCGGGCTGTACCCTTTCACAGTGGCGTAGTCGACAGGATGCTGCACCTGGCTCAAGGTGCGGACCTGTATTGTGGAAAAAGTCTGTGGAAGGCCCGACACAGCAGGGAAGCTCACCCACGTGCCACAGGGGCGGCGTGCACCGAACCCCGCAGGGAAATGTAGAGTCGCGGACCATTTGCGGTCCGCCATTGGACTTTATGTTTCAGGGGCGGCTCAAAGACGTGGCGGCAGCAGGAGGAGCTGCCGAGAAGGAAGGGCTGCAGCTTCGACAGCCGCAGCAGCCGTGGAGCTGCCCGGAATCTCGTCTCCCTGTGAGAGAGGAGGACGAGATGGCCGCTGACCAGAAGTCCCTCCTCGTGACAGGCACGGGATTGGATAGCGTGTCCTGTTTCCTCGCCAATGATTGGTCGGAGGCGGGAGCAGGGAGTGTCCGTCTCGTGCCTTGAAGAAACCCGAGTGGGCCGCAGGGAAGGGCCCATAGAGAGCAGTTGGCGAGTGACGCTGCTCAAAAGGTAAGCTCACTGCCGGCTGTTTCTCTCTCCTTGGCAGCGGTTTTGCAGGAGCTGCAAGAAGAGCTGCGGCTTATGCTATCGCTGCCGGCCGAGCGATGTGCCCTCCGGGCAGAGACGCAGGAGTCAGGAGGGATGCCAGTGACGTGCGATCAGGAGCCGCAGGCGAAGGAGGATCGGCGCGCTGCAGGAGCTTCTGACCGGAGAGGCACAGCGGGGAAGGTATGAGAGACCGACCCCGTGAAGCTCTGGATGCCAGCGGGGCTGGGTCTGCCCTCTTGCAATGGGCAGATTCGAACCGTCATGGCGTCCCAAAATGAAAGGAGGAAGCGGCTTGAGAAAGCCAGTTCCTCCGATACGGGAGCATGTGCAGCTGGGTGCGCGCGTCCCTTGAAGGGCCGTCCTCTGCGGAGGCAGAGGAATTACCCGTTGGCTAGGAGGAGACGAGCACGTGTGCTCCCGCTGGTGGTCCCGTGGCGAGGACCGCGGACTGGGAAGCCGAAAGAGGGAGCATCGAGGTGCCGATCGGGGCCGAGAGCATTGGCCCAACAGAGGACGAGCCGAGGGGCTGCATCAGGGCAACGCCTCCGCCCTTGTTTTTCTTTTTTGATTATAGGATCGGGCCCTAGGCTATAGAGTGTCGGCTTGCCGCCGAGGAAGGCCAGTCCTCGCGGATTGGTCCGCTGGCCCATGGAGGTCTCAGCTAGCGGGGGAGTACTGTCACAGGTGGCTGGGTATGGTCGGCATTCGGCTGCCTATAAAAGGGTCCGCCTCCCGACAATCAAGGCTGGAGTTGGGTGAGGAGGTGGACGAGGTCAGAGAAGGAGGTGGGTGAAGAGAGAGGAAGATGGCTGTTGGTGAAGCCGGGACTGTTGAGAGACTGTAGGGGGTGTTTGGTGGCGGTGCACATAGGACATTGTAAATGTTGTAGGAATAAACGTGTGGTGATACGTGGTGATATATATATACAGTGGGTACGGAAAGTATTCAGACCCCTTTGAATTTTTCACTCTTTGTTATATTGCAGCCATTTGCTGAAATCATTTAAATTAATTTTTTTCCTCATTAATGTACACACAGCACCCCATATTGACAGACAGAAAAAAGAATTTTTGAAATTGTTGCAGATTTATTAAAAAAGAAAAACTGAAATATCACATGGTCCTAAGTATTCAGACCCTTTGCTCAGTATTTAGTAGAAGCACCCTTTTGAGCTAATACAGCCATGAGTCTTCTTGGGAAAGATGCAACAAGTTTTTCACACCTGGATTTGGGGATCCTCTGCCATTCCTCCTTGCAGATCCTCTCCAGTTCTGTCAGGTTGGATGGTAAACGTTGGTGGACAGCCATTTTTAGGTCTCTCCAGAGATGCTCAGTTGGGTTTAAGTCAGGGCTCTGGCTGGGCCATTCAAGAACAGTCACAGAGTTGTTGTGAAGCCACTCCTTCGTTATTTTAGCTGTGTGCTTAGGGTCATTGTCTTGTTGGAAGGTAAACCTTCGGCCCAGTCTGAGGTCCTTAGCACTCTGGAGAAGGTTTTTGTCCAGGATATCCCTGTACTTGGCCGCATTCATCTTTCCCTCGATTGCAACCAGTCGTCCTGTCCCCTGCAGCTGAAAAACACCCCCATAGCATGATGCTGCCACCGCCATGCTTCACTGTGGGGACTGTATTGGATGAGTGATGAGCAGTGCCTGGTTGTTTCCACACATACCGCTTAGAATTAAGGCCAAAAAGTTATATCTTGGTCTCATCAGACCAGAGAATCTTATTTCTCACCATCTCAGAGTCCTTCATGTGTCTTTTAGCAAACTCCATGCGGGCTGTCATGTGTCTTGCACTGAGGAGAGGCTTCCGACAGGCCACTCTGCCATAAAGCCCTGACTGGTGGAGGGCTGCAGTGATGGTTGACTTTCTGAAACTTTCTCCCATCTCCTGACTGCATCTCTGGAGCTCAGCCAAAGTGATCTTTGGGTTCTTCTTTACTTCTCTCACCAAGGCTCTTCTCCCCCGGTAGCTCAGCTTGGCCGGACGGCCAGCTCTAGGAAGGGTTCTGGTTGTCCCAAACGTCTTCCATTTAAGGATTATGGAGGCCACTGTGCTCTTGGGAACCTTAAGTGCAGCAGAAATTTTTTTGTAACCTTGGCCAGATCTGTGCCTTGCCACAATTCTGTCTCTGAGCTCTTCAGGCAGTTCCTTTGACCTCATGATTCTCATTTGCTCTGACATGCATTGTGAGCTGTAAGGTCTTATATAGACAGGTGTGTGGCTTTCCTAATCAAGTCCAATCAGTATAATCAAACACAGCTGGACTCAAATGAAGGTGATCTCAAGGATGATCAGAAGAAATGGAAAGCACCTGAGTTAAATATATGAGTGTCACAGCAAAGGGTCTGAATACTTAGGACCATGTGATATTTCAGTTTTTCTTTTTTAATAAATCTGCAACAATTTCAAAAATTCTTTTTTTTGTCTGTCAATATGGGGTGCTGTGTGTACATTAATGAGGAAAAAAAATTAATTTAAATGATTTTAGCAAATGGCTGCAATATAACAAAGAGTGAAAAATTGAAGGGGGTCTGAATACTTTCCGTACCCACTGTATATATATATATATATATAAAATTACTTGTGGAGTTGGCTAAGTAAGTGTGATGGGGGGGGGAGGAGGGGTGTACCGATTGTTTATTATGAACATATGCTGGATTTTTGTCCAAGTGTCTGTTGATGGCATTTTCATTTGATAGCCAAGATTCGACCAGCTCTCTGTCACTTTTAGTACTGGCCTTAAATTTTACTTGTACATTGTCCCAGTTAAATGTATGTCCTGTTGATTTAGTATGCGTATAGATCAATGAAAGTGAGTCCTTTCTTCTGACGGCATTGCGATCTTCCTGTATACGTGTTGCGATTCTTTTTGAAGTTTGTCCTATGTATACCGCTGAGCAAGAACTGCATGGAATGCTATAAACTGTGTTTCGTGTTTCTACTGTTGATTTCTTGTTTTTAGCATTAAAGAGGACAAATTGTTTGTGGGTTTGTGTGCTATTCTGACGCCTGACTTGGCCAGGATGCGCGCTGTACCTTCAGACACCTTGTGGTGATAAGGGAGTGAGTGCCAGGTATATGTATATGTGTGTATATATATATCTTTCAAATTGCATAGACAGAGAGTGGTAAAAAAAAAAAAAAAAACTCTCTTTAAAGCTTGCTCAGAATACTATTCTACAATAATAGATAGCAATAATAAAAGTCCTCTGGCACTGTTTAGAACAGTGGCTAAATTAACAAATGGGAATTCAGATCTACAGTGCAAAATACCAACAGATATTAGCAGTACAGACTTTATGAACTTCTTTAATGAGAAAATTAAAAATGTAAGATCCCAGATCTCAGCATCACAGTGCAAACTACATTCTAGCTTGGAAGACCCTGTCTCACATTGCATTCAACACTTTATACATTTTAATCCTGTAACTGAGCAGGAAGTCTTGACTTTAATTTCTAAATGAAACCTACTACTTGTTCCCTGGACCCAGTGCCAACAAAACTAGTAAAAAGTGCAATGGATGTTCTTGCAACACCTACTGTATTCTTAACATTATCAATAGTTCATTATTGCATGGCACAGTACTTGATGCACTAAAAGTGTCAGTCATTAAACCATTACTTAAAATGTCAGACCTAAACCTAGACATTCTTAATAAATATAGACCCATTTCAAATTTACCCTTTCTATCTAAAATACTAGAAAAAGTAGTCGGCAATCAGCTTCAGTCACACCTTACGCATCACAGTTTATTTGAGAAATTCCAGTCTGGTTTCCGCACTGATCATAGTACAGAAACGGCACTAACAAGTGTTGTAAACAACATTCTAATATCCTCTGATGAAGGAAACTCCACTGTTGTTAGACTTGAGCACAGCGTTTGACACCATTGACCATTCTATTTCACTGCACAGACTAGAAAATGATGTTGGGCTTACAGGCACTGTGCTCGCTTGGTTTAGTTCTTATTTATCAAATCAATTCCCATACATACAGAAAAGTGCTGACAGTATTCCATCATTATACACAAAAGTGAGATATGGTGTCCCGCACGGCTCAGTACTGGGACCTTTACTGTTTTTACTTTACATGCTTCCACTGGGATCAATCATTAGAACACATAATGTTAATTTTCACTCGTATGCAGATGACACCCAGTTATACCTTTCTTTTAGATCAAATGAAGTTTCTCCAATGTCTTTAATTAGTTGTGTTAGGGAATTAAAGGAGTGGATGGATGAGAAATCCCTATCTTTAAACACTGATAAAACAGAGATGTTAATTATTGGAGGTAATGATGCTGATCACAACAATATTTTGTCAACATTTAACTCGGTTGGAATCACCATTAATTTTATTGAATCAGCCCCCAATCTAGGAGTTATCTTTGACTCTAGCATGTCATTTAAAGCACACATGACAAAGTTGTCCAAATCATGTTTCTTCCATCTAAAAAATGTTAGGAAATTAAGGCGCTTTCTAAATAAACAGGATTCTGAGAAATTAATTCATGCATTTATTTCTAGTAGGACTGACTACTGCAATGTGGTGTCCACTGGATGTTCAAATTGTTCTTTATACAGCCTCCAGTTAATCCAAAATGCTGCTGCAAGAATTATTACAAGAACAAGAAAATACGAACACATAACTCCAGTTCTTAAATCCTTACACTGGCTCCCAGTTAAGTTTAGAGCAGGTTTCAAAATCCTTCTTTTAACATATAAAGCATTAAATGACCAAGGTCCAGCTTACTTATCTGAACTTATGATGACTTACAAACCAGAGTGCACATTAAGATCTCAAGATGCCGGTCTGCTTATGATTCCAAGGATTAATAAAATAACAGTGGGGGGTCGAGCTTTTAGTTACAGGGCCCCTAAACTGTGGAATGGTCTGCCTGCTACTATAAGAGATGCCCCTTCGGTCTCAGCTTTTAAATCCCAGCTGAAGACTCACTACTTCAGTTTAGCATATCCTGACTAGAGCTGCTGATTAACTGTACAGACTGCATCTCTGTTGTTGGTTGTTAGCACTAAAAGATAAGTAACATGATAGTTAGAATTTGTTACTAACCCGTACCTATACTGTTTCTTTTCTTGGTACTCAAATATGGCACTTGGTGCCACTGCCCACCTGCCAAGTTATTATGCCTGCCTAAGGTAAAGTCATCCCTGATGGAGGATCGCAGGAATCATCGGGTAGATGGGTCCTTTCATTGGATTGGCTGACCCAGCTGTGGAATGATCAATAGGGGGAGGCAGCTTGATGGCTGAGGTCTCCAGGACTCTAAACAAATTCAAATTATATTATGTGATATCATCTGTTAAATTCTGCTCTGTACTTGTAATATTTTTATTTTACTATTGTATTGTATTGAAGATTACTTGTGTTTTGTTCTCTGTATTGTATTGTATTGACCCCCTTCTTTTTGACACCCACTGCGTGCCCAACCTACCTGGAAAGCGGTCTCTCTATGAACTGCTTTTCCCAAGGTTTCTTCCATTATTTCCCTACTAGAGTTTTTTTGGGGAGTTTTTCCTTGTCTTCTTAGAGAGTCAAGGCTGGGGCGCTGTCAAAAGGCAGGGTCTGTTAAAGCCCATTGTGGCACTTGTGTGTTTTTGGGCTATACAAAAATAAATTGTATATGTGTAGTATGTGTTATCCATTGTTTCTTGTGTTTTGTGGGTAGCACCTCAAGAAAGGGGGTCACCTTGGCTGAAGGACCACCTTCAGCCTATGTATATTTTGAACCTGAGGAGTGGTTCCTTCTGTGCTTCATTCATTCAAATGGAAAATGCGCTAATTGTGAGTATTGATTTTCTGGATTCTGGATATTATGCTTCGGTTTGTGTTTTTGAATGCTGGATTTCTTATTGGGTCTTATTTGCAGTGGATTGCCTATTTAGGCAAATCCTAGTTACTCAATTGTGTTCTCTTTTGTTTATTATAAATATCATTTTTTGAAAAGATTTAGTTTTTGGACTTGTCATTCTAGCCAGAGGTTTTTTAATAGCTCATTTCCCTTACAGTTTATTTTACATTTTTGACATTTCGGATATTTTTGAATTTTAAAAGTCACCAGCTTGTTTCCCCATTTTTGGGGCCAGGATATGGTAAAGCCTAACAGTAGAGTTTGGGGTCAGGATACCAGGAAAGCAAGATAGTTAGGATTTGTTTATTTTCATTCCTTTTAAATATGCAAGAGCAATATCATTTAAGGCCTGATTTTTATTACTTAATCTTAACATCCTGCTATCACCATATTCTTATATTTTAAGTAATATTTTATGTACATTTTTTAATATTCTATTCTACAGTTGCTCTGTCCTGGGTATGATGTTAACCTGCATCCAGCCCTGCAACCAGGTCCTCCAACTTGCAGGGAAAAGTTTGGAGTTGGTGTCAGGATTAGCACTCCAGCCGCTGTAAAAAAAAAAACTTATTTCATTCCATTCAAACTAGTGTGGTGCTAAGGTGTCACCCATTGCACATCTGCACTTGGGTGCTAATTTGGGATCCTGACGTTCATTGTGGGTGCGGCAACGTACTGCATCAGTGCGCCTAACCTCCCCCTCTCTCTCTGTCTACTTTATCCAATATATAAACTAACACTGGGCACTTTTCTCCTTGATTCAAAACAGATGACCTCTTCCAAATATATATTTAATTTTTCTCCCACTAATTGGTTTGTTTCCTAATATCAACTTATTGAGTCAGTTTTGGAAGGCTGTTGACAGCATTTTGCTATTGTGCTGAAATTATATGGCAGACGGCCATTTGTCATATGACATTTGTGTTCCAGCGGTACATATTACATTAGTAGTCTCTACACAAAGAAAATGCATTCTTAAAGGTCAAGTTTTCTTTTTGTATTATTGATGTTTTTAGTTCTGTATGTTGAAAATTTTAGTTGAATATTGTATTACTTGTTTAAACCTGTGTGGCATGCTTCAGGTAAATAAATGTACACAGTAGATGTCTTATGATATAAACTCTTGTTCCATCAGATGTTCACTTGTCGAAAGTGCCTGAGACAAAAAATGATGTCCTGTGGCTTGAGAGAGACTGTCAGCATTACAGCAAAATTGGGAGCCAAGGGGGAAAATCAGTGAAGCAGAACAGTTTGCTCAGGTCAGTGACACCTGAAGAGCAATGGGTTCTCTTCCATGTACCTAAATGCTAATTGCTGGGACACAAAAGGCTTGAGAGACTTCAGACCACTACAAGAAAGGTAGCCCGTCATTTTTAGGCAGAAATGGGCCTAAAGAGATTTGAGACAGATAAGCCAGTTTAGGTCTTCAGTGTCCAGGACTATTGTGACAGTCTGACTAAATGGCCAAATACGAAGCTTACATGTGTACAATAATATTTATCATTTCAATTTTTCTCTTTAGTTATTTTTTTATGTCAATGTCTATGTATATAGCACATTTAAAATAACATAGTAATGCTGTGGCCAAAGTGCTTTACAATAATAGAATAAAAGCAGAACAAAACAATTAACATAAAAACATAAATAGAAATAAAATATATGAACATAAATACATAATAATAACAGATAAATAATAAATAGAAGTAATATTATATAATCACAAAGAGGAAACCATCAGTATTACTGAAGGTCACGGAATAGAAATGAGTTTTTAATCTTGTTTTGAACAGTTCAATTGTAGAAGACTCCTTTATATGATGAGGTAAAGAGTTCCACAGGTGAGGTGCGACAGCTGCAAAAGCCCTGTCCCCTTTGGTTTTACACTTGGTACGAGGGACAACCAGAAACAGCTGACCAGAAGATCTAAGCACTCTAGATGGCTGATGTAAAACACACAGTTCAGATAAATAGACAGGAGCAATCCCATGTAAAGATTTAAAAACTAGCAGCAAGATTTTAAAATCAATTCAAAAACTGACAGGCAGCCAATGTAAAGAAGCTAAAATAGGAGAAACAGAGTCATACTGTCTTGCCCCAACCAGAAAGCGAGCAGCAGCATTTTGGACCAACTGTAACCTGTGTATCAGGGATTTGTTAATCCCAGAATACAGCGAGTTGCAGTAATCGAGGCGAGAAAAAATAAAAGCATGAGTAGCTTTCTCAAGATTCCTAGAAGATAAAAAAGGCTTGATCTTACCTAATAGACGAAGTTGGAAGAAGCAACTCTTGACTACAGAATTTACTTGTTTCTCAAAAGAGAGGTTACTATCAAGATTGCAGACTTGAGGTTTGGAAAAGAGAGAGAAAGAGCCGAGAAGTCCAAGACCAATTTGGGCTTTAGCTGATGGACCCACTATAAGCACCTCCGTTTTATTTTGATTCAGATCAAGAAAATTATTAGCCATCCAGGATCTTAGTTCAGACAGACAGTTGTGGAGTTGATTTGTTGCAGACAGGAATATAAACCTTATTATCATCAGCATAGCAGTGAAAAGAAATGTTAAATTTCCTAAAATTCGCTCCAATAGGGTGAAGGTACTGAATATGGAGAATAAAATAGGACCCAAAATGGATCCCTGAGGAACACCATATTTAAGAGGAGCAGTAGATGAAAAAGAGGAATTAAAAGTCACTGAAAAGTGTCTACCAGTTAAATATGATCTGAACCAGTTAAGAGCAGCCCCTTTAAGCCCAACAAGATGTTCAAGCCACATCAGCAATGTCTCATGGTCAATAGTGTCAAAGGCAGCAGACAGATCAAGGAGGAGAAGGACTGCCGCATCACCTGAGTCAGTAATAAGAGAGATGTCGTTGAACACTTTCAGGAGTGCCGTTTCAACACTATGATAATGCCTAAAGCCAGATTGGTAGATCTCAAACAAATTATTGGAGTTAAGGTGATCAACCAATTGATTATAAATAATTCTTTCTAGAATTTTAGCCAGAAATGGCAGCTGGGAAATTGGACGAAAATTGGCTAAAACTCCAGGATCTAAGTCTGCCTTTTTTAGACGGGGACGGAATGCAGCATGTTTAAAAAATGAGGGCACAACCCTGAACTAATAGAATCATTGATAATGGCTAGTAAGGGTGGGCCCAACACATCAAAGGCTTCCACTATGAGACGTGGTGGTACAATATCCAGAGGACTGGGGGCTGGTTTAAGGGTGTCAGTAGTTCTTTTTAGCTGTGAAAGTGAGACTAGATCAAAGGATTCTAAGACAATGTCATGATTAACAGTAGGAAGTTCATAGCCCGTTTGAACAATGCCACGGCGGATAGTATCAATTTTGCTGACAATTAATTATAGAAACTGCTCACATGAATGAACAATGCTATTTAATCCCATCGCAGAGTGGGGGTGAATGGCCGCATTAATTGAATTAAATAAGACCCTAGGATTCTTTGAAAGACGGGATACTAAATCAGCAAAGAAGTCTTGTTTCGTTTTCTTAACTTCAGCCTGGAAATTGAAAAGAGAAGTCCTAAAAATCTGTTTAGAGACAATCAGTCCATCTTTTTTCCAACGCCGTTCAGCAGTTCGACAGGCGTGGCACAGTGATCGTGTATTTTCATTTAGCCAGGGAGCAGGTCTACCCTTATTACTGCGTATCTTGGGCGGAGCAATTGAGTCTAAAATCGTTTTACAGGAAGAATTCAATTTTACGACAGAATCATTGATACCATTATTTTGGTCATGCACATAAAGACTAGAGAAAATGGTTTTAAAATCAGATATAATAGAGGAATTTAAAAAGTGCGAGCAGCGTGAGGGACAGCTATTAGTCGGGACATCAACAGTAATATTCAGATCCATTATTATAGAAAAGTGATCAGTGAAAGAAACATCACATAAATCAATATTATTCACTGAGATATCACGAGTAAGAATGAGATCAAGGGTGTAACCGAGAGAGTGAGTTGGCGTATTAATATGCTGTATAAAATCAAATGAGTTCAACAGTGATAAAAAGTCATTGACCAAAGGTTTTGATTGACAACAAATGTGAATATTGAAATCACCAACAATATAAGCAGAATTATGTTTAAAATGGTTAATTCTTTACAATAACAAGCCAGGTGTGTGTGTATGTATGTGTATGTCACACACCCTGAAAATAGGCCTTACAGCATATATATGTGTATAAATATAATATATATGTATATATATATATATGTGTGTGTGTGTATATATCTATCTATTGTTTAAAAAAAATCTTAGGTCAAGACGAGATCATCTTGGAGAGACACTTTTAAGTCCCGCGAGACTTCTTGCACGTCTTGCCCTACTTACAATTTCTCTGAGACACTTTAATGTCCCAATGAGACAAGGAAGTGAGACAAAAAGACAGCTGCTGTGCAGGCTTTTAAATGATCGACGTGCAGCACGACATGCAGATCACGCAGCTAAGTAGCAGCAGCTGCTATACAGGCTTTTATATGATCGATGCGCAGCGTGACATGCAGATCACATAGCTCGGTAGCAGCTAGGAGCAAGCCAGCAGCTGATCCGTCTTTAGCGTGCGTTCAGCCCCCTACCCCCCTCACATAACCCCCTAGTTGTGTGTGTGTATATATATATATATATATATATATATGCACAGGTCCATAAATATTTGGACAGAGACAACTTTTTTCTAATTTTGGTTCTGTACATTACCACAATGAATTGTAAATGAAACAACTCAGATACAGTTGAAGTGCAGACTTTCAGCTTTAATTCAGTGGGGTGAACAAAACGATTGCATAAAAATGTGAGGCAACTAAAGCATTTTTTTAACACAATCCCTTCATTTCCGGGGCTCAAAAGTAATTGGACAATTGACTCAAAGGCTATTTCATGGGCAGGTGTGGGCAAGTCCGTTGTTATGTCATTATCAATTAAGCAGATAAAAGGCCTGGTGATTTGAGTTGATTTGAGGTGTAGTGCTTGCATGTGGAAGATTTTGCTGTGAACAGACAACATGCGGTCAAAGTAGCTCTCCATGCAGGTGAAAGAAGCCATCCTTAAGCTGCGAAAACAGAAAAAACCCATTGTAAAAGCCAACCCTGATACAGACAGGCGTTGGACACAGTTTTATAACAGCACATATGATTTATTTTTCTTTTCCCTTGTGGGGAAACGCCTTCTCCGGCAAGCTTTGTCTCCCTCCTCCTGAGTCTGGCTCGCAAAGTAATTTCTGCTGGCTCCTTTTATATGATACCCAGAAGTGCTCCAGGTGCTTGATGACCTACTTCCGGCAGCATTTCCGGGTGTGGTGAAAGGATCGCTGCAGCGCCTCCGGATCCCAACAGGGCTGTAGACAACTCCATCTCCCATGAAGTCCTGCCGGAGTCCAAGGCACCACTGCAACCCATGGGGGCTGCCATCTAGCATCCTGGGGGAGGTACTGTTCTGCCCATGCTTGCTCCCCCGGTCCTCTCAGCAAAGAGGCGTCCTGGCTGGGCAAGGGCCCCAGCCATCTGTGACTGTGTGTGTGTGTATATAAAATTATATATATATATATATATATATACACACACACATGGCTATTCAAAATGAAAGAGCAGATTTCAAAAATTTATTTCAAACAAGCAGAAACACACTCCGCACATCACTGGATAGGGGTAAGTTCAAAGTTTGGTTCTATGGTCCTTGAGGTTACATGCACTCAACATGAGCACCATGTGTAAGATCTGGAGACCTGGGAGGCCATAAACGATGAGCAAGATCTTGTTGTCCACCTCTTCCAATCCATCATACTGGAATGGTGTCGTTCAGGTAATGCTGGACCTCCAAGTGGAATTGAGGTGGGGCACCATCTTGCATGAAAATTAAGTAATTTGAATCTTCTTGAAGTTGGGGAAATAACCAGTTTTGTCCAGGTATGAAAATCCAGTCACAGTTTGCTACGCAAAAAAGAACGGTCTATAAACTTTGTTTGCAGAAATGGCACAAAACACATTGACCTTCGGTGAATCTATTTCATGCCCGACGACTATGCAAGGATTTTCATACCCCCAAATTCTAACGTTGTGGCGATTAACATTTCCAGAGAGATGGATAGTTGATTCATCTGAAAAAATTAGTCATTTGGGAAAATTGTCCTCTTCTATATATTCCAGAATTGCAGTGCAAAATTCAAACCTTGTTTAATGGTCGTCAGGATGCAGTGCCTGCACTATCTGCAACATGTAACGCTTCATATTCAGATGCTGTCTAAGAACACACCATACCGTTGTTTGAGGAATTCCAAGTTCAGTGCTTGCCCGTGATGTGGATTTTCTAGGGCTCTGTTTGAATACAACTCAGATACGCATGACATTTTCATCTGATGTGTGTGGACGACCGGTGCTTTTACGTTTGCATATGCAACCTTCTTCAACAAATTTTTTATGTCATTTGTAAATTTGCTTATTACGAGGTGCCTGTTTGTTGAACTGTCGGCGGAATTCTCGTTGCACTTGAACAATGGACTCACACTTCGCAAATTGCAGCATGCGAAATGCGACACCATTTTGCTATAAACAAGAAACAGTGCTTGGTGGCATTCACTGGTACTTTTAGGCGGGCTTTTAAACTTTGAACTTTCCTCTATCCAGTGATGTGCGGCATGTGTTTCTGTCTTACACAGTTTGCTTGAAATAAATTATAGAAATCTGCACTTTCATTTTGAATAGCCCGGTATGTATGTGTGTGTGTATATATATATATATATATATATATATATATATATATATATATATACAGTACTGTGCAAATGCAAAGCATGCTTTCAGAAATATAAATAATGATTGTTTATTGTTATCAATTTACAAAATGCAAAGTGAGCGAACAAAAGGAAAATCTAAATCAAATCAATATTTGGTGTTACTACCTTTTGCCTTCAAACCAGCATCAATTCTTATAGGTACACTTGCACAAAGTGAGGGATTTTGTAGGATTCTAGTCAGGTGTATGATCAACCAATTCTACCAAACAGGTGCTAATGATCATCAATATCACACGTAGGTTGAAACACAGTCATTAACTGAAACAGAAACAGCTGTGCAGGAGTCTTAAAACTGGATGAGGAACAGCCAAACTCTGCTAACCAAGGTGAGGTTGTGGAAGACAGTTTCATGTCATGGCAAGATTGAGCACAGCAACAAGACACAAGGTAGTTATACTGCATCAGCAAGGTCTCTCCCAGACAAAGATTTCAAAGAAGACTGGGGTTTCAAGATGTGCTGTTCAAGCTCTTTTGAAGAAGCACAAAGAAACGGGCAACAGGTTGAGGATCATAGACGCAGTGGTCGGCCAAGGAAACTTAGTGCAGCAGATGAAAGACACATCAAGCTTATTACCCTTCGAAATCGGAAGATGTCCAGCAGTGCCATTAGCTCAGAACTGGCAGAAACCAGTGGGACCCAGGTACACCCATCTACTGTCCGGAGAAGTCTGGCCAGAAGTGGTCTTCATGGAAGAGTTGCAGCCAAAAAGCCATACCTCCGACGTGGAAACAAGGCCAAGCGACTCAAGTATGCACGAAAACATAGGAACTGGGGTGCAGAAAAATGGCAGCAGGTGCTCTGGACTGATGAGTCAAAATTTGCAATATTTGGCTGTAGCAGAAGGCAGTTTGTTCATCAAAGGGCCGGAGAGCGGTACAATAATGAGTGTCTGCAGGCAACAGTGAAGCATGGTGGAGGGTCCTTGAACGTTTGGGGCTGCATTTCTGCAAATGGAGTTGGAGATTTGGTCAGGATTAGTGGTGTTCTCAAGGCTGAGAAATACAGGCAGATACTTATCCATCATGCAATACCATCAGGGAGGCGTATGATTGGCCCCAAATTTATTCTGCAGCAGGACAATGACCCCAAACATACAGCCAAAGTCATTAAGAACTATCTTCAGCGTAAAGAAGACCAAGAAGTCCTGGAAGTGATGGTATGGAAGATATATAATATGTGTGTATGTATGTATGTGTATGTATGTACAGTGCATCCAGAAAGTATTCACAGCGCATCACTTTTTCCACATTTTGTTATGTTACAGCCTTATTCCAAAATGGATTAAATTCATTTTTTTCCTCAGAATTCTACACACAACACCCCATAATGACAACATGAAAAAAGTTTACTTGAGGTTTTTGCAAATTTACTAAAAATAAAGAAACTGAGAAATCACCTGTACGTAAGTATTCACAGCCTTTGCTCAATACTTTGTCAATGCACCTTTGGCAGCAATTACAGCCTCAAGTCTTTTTGAATATGATGCCACTATCTTGGCACACCTATCCTTCGCCAGTTTCGCCCATTCCTCTTTGCAGCACCTCTCAAGCTCCATCAGGTTGGATGGGAAGCGTCGGTGCACAGCCATTTTAAGATCTCTCCAGAAATGTTCAATCGGATTCAAGTCTGGGCTCTGGCTGGGCCACTCAAGGACATTCACAGAGTTGTCCTGAAGCCACTTTCTTTGATATCTTGGCTGTGTGCTTAGGGTTGTTGTCCTGCTGAAAGATGAACCGTCGCCCCAGTCTGAGGTCAAGAGCGCTCTGGAGCAGGTTTTCATCCAGGATGTCTCTGTACATTGCTGCAGTCATCTTTCCCTTTATCCTGACTAGTCTCCCAGTCCCTGCCGCTGAAAAACATCCCCACAGCATGATGCTGCCACCACCATGCTTCACTGTAGGGATGGTATTGGCCTGGTGATGAGCGGTGCCTGGTTTCCTCCAAACGTGACGCCTGGCATTCACACCAAAGAGTTCAATCTTTGTCTCATCAGACCAGAGAATTTTCTTTCTCATGGTCTGAGAGTCCTTCAGGTGCCTTTTGGCAAACTCCAGGCGGGCTGCCATGTGCCTTTTACTAAAGAGTGGCTTCCGTCTGGCCACTCTACCATACAGGCCTGATTGGTGGATTGCTGCAGAGATGATTGTCCTTCTGGAAGGTTCTCCTCTCTCCACAGAGGACCTCTGGAGCTCTGACAGAGTGACCATCGGGTTCTCGGTCACCTCCCTGAGTAAGGCCCTTCTCCCCCGATCGCTCAGTTTAGATGGCCGGCCAGCTCTAGGAAGAGTCCTGGTGGTTTCGAACTTCTTACACTTACGGATGATGGAGGCCACTGTGCTCACTGGGACCTTCAAAGCAGCAGAAATTTTTCTGTAACCTTCCCCAGATTTGTGCCTCGAGACAATCCTGTCTCGGAGGTCTACAGACAATTCCTTTCACTTCATGCTTGGTTTGTGCTCTGACATGAACTGTCAACTGTGGGACCTTATATAGACAGGTGTGTGCCTTTCCAAATCATGTCCAGTCAACTGAATTTACCACAGGTGGACTCCAATTAAGCTGCAGAAACATCTCAAGGATGATCAGGGAAACAGGATGCACCTGAGCTCAATTTCGAGCTTCATGGCAAAGGCTGTGAATACTTATGTACATGTACTTTCTCAATTTTTTAATTTTTAATAAATTTGCAAAAATCTCAAGTAAACTTTTTTCATGTTGTCATTATGGGGTGTTGTGTATAGAATTCTGAGGAAAAAAATGAATTTAATCCATTTTGGAATAAGGCTGTATCATAACAAAATATGGAAAAAGTGATGCGCTGTGAATACTTTTCGGATGCAGTGTATGTATATGTATGTATATATATGTGTGTGTGTGTGTGTGTGTATATATATATATATATATATATATATATATATATATATATATGTACTGTATATATGTACAGTGGAACCTTGGTTCACAACCATCTCAGTACACGTACAAATCGGTTTACGATCAAAAAGTTAGCCAAACTTTTGCATCTGTTCACGACCACACACTTGGTATACGAACAAGCCAGTTTCCCTTTCGGTTTGTACGTGTTCAGTCTCTTCCTGTGCATTTCCTGTGCAGCGAGCAAGAGAGAGAGAGTGCAACACACACATGAGAGAGAGAGACACACACACACACAGGCAGCACGAGAGAGAGACACACACACAGGCAGCGTGAGAGAGAGAGAGAGACACACACACACACACAGGCAGCGCGAGTGAAGCACCTCGAGCACATCCAGGTGATTATAAAAGGGGCCACCTCCCTTCATTCAAGGCTAGAGTCAGGTGAGGAGAAGGACAGAGCTTGAAGGAGAGGAGTGGAGGTGGCCTGAAGAGAGTGAGGCAGAGTGAGAGAGACCTGGACTTTGGGGGAGTCTGTGGGTTGTGTGGCACTTTATTGTAAATAGAACTTGTAAAATAAACGTGTGGTGGTGTTTAAAAACATGTCTACCTGTCTGTGTCCGGGGCTCGTTCCACAATATATATATGTATATGTATATGAGTGTGGAAGTGTTTGCATTCTTTGTTATGCAACATTGAATCACTATGGATTTAATTTAGCTTTTTTTGCATTGATAACAGAAAATTTTCTTTAATGTAAAAGTGAAAACACATTTCTGCAGTGATCTAATTTAGTTAGAAATATAAAACACAAAATAATTGATCACCTAAGTAAGGCAGTGAATACTTTTTATAGGCACTCTTTGTGTGTGTGTGTGTGAGTATACTGTATATACCGTGTGTGTGTGTGTGTGTATCTGTACAAACACAGTACTTGTCAAAAGTTTTAGAACACCACCATTTTCCCAGTTTTTCTTCAAATTTAATCAGTGGAAATGCAATGAATGACCTAAAAATGGTGAAAGGGTAAGCCAGAGGCTTAAATTTAAAGTTTAGGTTAGCAAAAACTGAACAAAGGGAAATATCAGAATATTACAAATGGGTCTTTGTCAGGGAACAACTGTTAGAGTTACAACCTACAGATGTTTTGCAGCATTTAAAGTAAATTAAGGCTTGCAAGTTGAAGCAAACAATTTACACAGGTGTCCCAACTTCTGTTGATTACTTAAAATCCCTCTGTCTGTCTTAAAGCAGAGTTGGAACAGACTGTGTTACTACACCCTCTGAAGTACAGCTTCCCAAACCCAAATACCTGTCTTAGTAAGTCACTATTGCAGATTTGCAAACAAAACATAGCGTATCCGAAAGGAAACTCAGCTGTTATGTTTATCATTACCTATTGTGATGTTATATTTGACATAATCTATGAATTGAGGTTTGGGTGACCAGATGGCGGTGGCGTCATACACTTGGCCAAGTGTGCAGTTCATTTTACTGTGTACACCACATGTGGTAATAAATCTGAAATGCACTGGTCAAACTGTCAGTTTTTTAATCAGCTGTTGCATTTTTGAAAAAGCCAACACACTGTTGTCCACATGCATATTGTCATTAAGTTTTCAATACCAATCAACAATAAAAAAAAAACACAGAGGCAATAAACAAAAAAAAAATAACCAAGGGAGCCAAGCCATGGTGAAACAGAGTGAAATGCAGTTTTTTTCTATAGCTGTTGGAGATGCTGTTTTTCAGAATTTGATAAAAACAGGACAGGTTGGTTCTTTTGAGTGAGTAAAAGTAATTTGTAACTTTTCTGTTTTTGTTGGTAGACATTTATTCAAACCCACTGTATAATGTTGCAGTACTAATTTTAGGCTTTGATGCCAATGTGCAGTTGAAATTTTAGGCAGCTTTTATCTTCGAATGAATCAACTTTAAATTATCTTTACCAATACCATGCTGGATGATGTCCTATAATATAGAATTCTGCTGCAATGTCTACCATACCAACACCCCCACCATCCTAATGTTGATGCTTTCCACTGCCCATTCTGTATGTAGTTCACCATATTATTTCTTTTCATCTGTGTCCCCTCTGCACAATGCTTAAAACATTCAATTCACTGCATTGGCCAAGTAAGTATGTGGCCTTTAAACATCTTTACTGTTTATGATAAGTTCAAGTAAAACACAATTCAGTGTTGCTACAAAACTGTATTGCCTGGTTATGGCTTTCACTGTGAAAGCACATTAATATACAGTGGAAACTTGGTTTGCGAGCATAATTCGTTCCGGAAATGTGCTCGTAGTCCAAAGCACTCATATATCAAAGTGAATTTCCCCATAAGAAATAATGGAAACTCAGATGATTTGTTCCACAACCCAAAACTATTCATATAAAAATGATTAATACAAAATATAAAGTAAAAATACATAAAACAAATTAACCTGCACTTTACCTTTGAAAAGAATCATGGCTGGTGTGAGTGAGTTTCTAAACTCTTGTAGGATTGCACCCAACGGGACGACAAGTGGAAGAGCGTCCCAAAGCAATCGCAGTCTCCCAGCGCTGTAGCAGTTCTCCGTAAAAGCAAATCCGAAAAGATCGCGGACATGCTATAAGCGCCTGCCGTCGATGGGTGATACAAGGAACAAGGAACATTATAAATGTGCAGGGCCCTGCCTGACTGCTGTGTCTGTGTATAAATAACCGCTCTGTTGCTGTTTCAAGCTGAATAAAGCTTGTGTTGCTAAAGTACTGAGACTCAGCTTCGTGTTTTAGGGTGCAAGATGGGGAATCGCACGTCACAGCACACACACATACACACACACGCGCGCACACACAGTCACAATGGTGTAGTAAACAGTATACGCTCGTACGGATGTTGACTATATGAGTGAGGCACGCCGACTCAGACGGAGAATAGGAGACGATTGCCCACAATCCCGCATCGAAAGAGAGAGAAGAACCATCAGCTCAGTTGTGATCACATGACACTCAGCAGACAAAGCGTATACATACTACTCGTACTGCAAAAGATATTAAAAATTTTTGCTCGTCTTGCGAAACACTCGGAAACCAAGTTACTCGCAAACCGAGGTTCCATTGTAATTAAAAAATAATAATAAAGAATACTATATTACTGCATTTCTCCTTCCTTTGTGACTGGTGGTAAACTTGAAAACAAAATCTTGAGTGAACAAACTAAAAACACACATCTGATGCACAGTTTGGTTCAGTTCGCTTGCTACCATTATATGATATGTACATAGTGGGCATTGCAAGGTTCGGATTTGCATTTTGCTGTACTTTTTATTTCCCTTGCCATTGTTTTCCATATGGAGTTTATTTTTGGATCATTTCAGTTCTTATGGTTGCAGTTTTTAGTTCCCACTTTCTCTGAGGTAAATTGTTGTTCCCATATACTAGGCCTATTTCAGTTTGTATAACATTTTTGATTGAAACCCTCCAAAGCTTTGTAACAGATTACAGATCAAATTTTACATTAAAATGTGACTGCAGCTACCATTTGTACAGGATATGCTACAGAATGAAATTATATTTGTACCCAAAGTTCCCATTTTTCAGCTTATTACCTGTTTAGATTCAAAACAATACAGTTTCCACTAAAATTGTGCTTTCCAGTGACCAAAAGCAAAAATCACTAGGAAAAGCAGCAAATGATCTCCAGAAGGATTTTTTTGCTCATGGGTATATTGTATACAGAAACGTACTCCATTACATACTAATTCTCAAACATCTGATTTACCAAAGGCGCTATAACTGAGACCCACTATCTTAGAAAAATTCCTGGGTGAAGCCGGGTAACACAGCTAATATATTAATAGTATATGGTGCCTTGAGAAAGTATTCAGACCTCTTTACTTTTTTAACTTGTTATATTGCAGCCTTATCCTAAAGTCCTGTAAATTAATTTTTCCCTTGTCAAGTAACACTCAATACCCCAGAATGACAACATATCAACAGCATAAAAAAGAACTCCAAATTTTTTGCATGTGTTAAAAAAAACTGTAATATCACATTGACACAACTATTCAGACACTTGAAATTTGGCTCATGTGCATCCCATTTAGTTGATCACTGATGAGATGTTTCTACACCTTGTTTGGAGTCCACCTGTGGTCAATTCAATTGATTGTACATGATTAGGAAAGGCACACACCTGTCTATAGAAGGTCCTATGATTGGCAATGTGTATCAGAACAAAAACCAAGCCATGAGGTCTAAGGAACGTAAGCTCTAGGCTCTCCAACTGCATTGTGTAGAGTCACAAATCTGGGGAAGATTACAAAAAAAAAAAATCTGCAGTATTGAAGGTTCCCAACAGCATAGTCCATCCATCCAGTTTCCAACCCGCTGAATCCGAACACAGGGTCACGGGGGTCTGCTGGAGCCAATCCCAGCCAACACAGGGCACAAGGCAGGAACCAATCCCGGGCAGGGTGCCAACCCACCGCAGGACACATACAAACACACCCACACACCAAGCACACACTAGGGACAATTTTAGAATCACCAATCCACCTAACCTGCATGTCTTTGGACTGTGGGAGGAAACCGGAGCGCCTGGAGGAAACCCACGCAGACACGGGGAGTGAACCCCAACAGCATAGTGGCCCCCATAATTCTTCAGTGAAAGATGTTTAGATGTTTATGTATATTATTAGGCTTAATGAATTTCTCAATATCCCACCTGAAACACAATTTCCACCTCTACATATCATCTGCTTTCACACTTGGGGTGGCACATAATGTCCAGCAGTAATCACTGTGTGAAAATTTGAGAAGCATACAAAGATACTTGAGCTGTCTCGGTCAGCTTTGCATATTTGCAAAACTGCTCAAGCTCTGTTAGGTTGCATGGGGATGAAGAGTGAACGGCCTTTTTGTAAGTCCACACATAAATCACAAGCTGGATTGAGGTGTGTGTGGACTGTGCCACTCCAGGGCATGGGAAAGATGCTATGTAAATAAAATGTATTATCATCATTATTATTGTTATTTGTTCTTTTACGTCCTTCCTATGTGTCTTTGGCTTAATGATATGGGGTTGTTGTTCTGCTGAAAGACCAATTTTCTCTCAAGGTACAGGTTTCTTGCAGACTGCATCAGGTTTTCCACCTTTCTCCACATGTTGCTACATTCATTTTATCCTCTACCCTCGCATGCCTTCCAGGGCCTGCTGCAGAGAAGCATCCACACAGCATGATGCTGCCACCACCCTGCTTCAACAGTGAGAACGGCATGTTTTTGATAATGTCCAGTGTTTAAATATGGCATGTAGTCTGATGATGAGCAAGCTCAATTTTAGTCTTATCAGAACCTTCTTCCAGCTGCCTGGAAGCACTAGAAAAATATCTTTTGCATTTCTTTAAGAGTGGCTTTCTCTTTGCAGGTCTAACATAAAGCTGTGACTGGTGAGGCACCAGGACAACAGTTGTATTCACAATTTCTCCAGTCTCTCATAATGCAGCAATGAGGAATAAGGAATGTGGGTGTTTTGGACCTCACAATTAGAAGTGAGGCTTGTCTGTCTGATATCTTTTATGTTTTATATACTACATCCAAGTGAGGGAAAAATCAAACAAGTGCTGAGGTTGTGGCTGAACTCATCATACCTATAAACCTTTCATATGTCATTGGATCTCACAGGCAGCATGCTTTTGGCTGCCTGAAAAAGCAGCAAGCACAACTGTGCTGGAGAGTCATCACAGAAATAAACTGATGTTGCCCGGCAAAGAGATCAGCAACTGCAGTCGGCAAATCTGACATATCCTATGACCAGAACTCTTGTAATGTGACATTTGTCTTAACTCGCATCCATGGGTCTCCACTCATTTCATATCTTAGGGCTTTTTCCCCTATGGACCCTTGTTTTCTTCTTTGTTTTGATTAGTGTCTTGTCTGCCTCTCTAATGTCTCATTCAGAGAAAACTTGGTTACTAGGATCACTGAAACATGTTTTTGAATTGTCATTTTTAATAAATGTTATAAATGTAAAAGTCGCACAAAGCCTTATTTCAGTCTTCAGCCCAAGCATGGCTGGCTGTAAGATCTATCCTGAATACAAAAAGACAACGAGTCTGCATTGCCAGGGCCATCACCATGCCATAACCTGTCTATGTATTTTATATGCAGAAAATGAATCAAAAGAGCTGAGCATTAAGGAGCAACATGAAAGATAAAACAAATCTAACAGTTGAGAATCATCTGGTGTGATGGCACTGACCATGAAATATTAACTGAATGAGCTGGAGCTATTGACTGAAAAGAGCAAGTGCTGTTTAAAGGTTGCTTTAGAAGGCCCAGGAATTTTTTGTAGGCTGACAGCCTCATGCCCAGGCATCTCTTCACAGCTAGTGCAAACACAATGCTGTATGTCAAAGAGTGCATTTTTTCACATCTGTTTTTCATGTTTTCCATGGAGTACATCTCAGACAGATGTTGTTGTTTTACTGAATGCTTTGTGGATTTGTGTAATTTGACAGTAATATTCTACCTTTATGAAAATGGCTAGAATGTGTCTGCTTTACTTCAAAGTGCTGTGGTTGCTTAATGAAATGTAAAACTCTAAATGAAGTGGCACAGCCACAGTAGTTTGTACGTTCTCCCTTCCATATCCCAAAGATGTTTGTGCTACCTTAATTCCTGGCCTTAAACTAACCTCGTGTGAGAGTGGGTATAAGAATTGATGGATTGATGCCCCATCCAGGGTTGGGGCCTGCTTTACACTGACAATGCTGGACCCCCTGACACGGCTGTTTTCCTGGCATAATCAAGCTAAATAACTGCTTGGAACCTTGGGGCCCCTTAACTCGCAAACAAAAGGGGATGAAGAGCGCTCCAAGGTAGATAAGCTGCATAGCCCTGCCTGTGCCCCTGAGCTGGAAAGTGTGGGCACACAAAATAGATGGAAAGCTTCTGCTGTCAGCATGCATTGCATTATGGAATTATTAGATATCCATCCGGGTTTTGATCCTGCTTGTCTCATGACAGGACACATTGAACTGGAGCATATCACTGGACTTACTTATTTGGTGCCAGTTTCTCATTGCTAGTTGATCTTACTGTAGCATGCATGTATATGGAATGGATAAGGAAAAGAGAAGAGTCTGTGGAAACCACCCCCCAATCACAGAGAGAACATGGAAACTTCTCACAGATTGTGACTGAACCGGCATATCAACCCAAGCTAAAGGATTCACGAGGTAGAAACACTAACTGTGCCTGTCATTATTAACGGTTCTTATGATTAAACCTTTAAATAGTTTGTGGTTATTCTTCCTCTGACTTGGCATAAATAGGGTCACTTTTGTTTTGGGCACTCCCTTCATACACTTCCACAAACTTAAAACCAGATGGCACTGCTTGCAACTCATTCCTAACCAATTTCTTTATCTGACACTGTGGCACAATCTTAACACATGCTCCCTGACTTCCAAAAATGAAGATGTTACACTTTGTGATTGTATCTCTTCCAGTCCAAAACTGACATCTGCCTGTGCTGTTAAACAGCAGCATTCCAGTCTTTTAGCTAAAGTGAAGAATCTAGTTGGATTTTTCACTACAGCTTAGACATTCCTTTCTGAGTGGTGCACATCATTATGAACTAACTAACTACTTGGTAACTTATTCCGGAGAACTGTAGACACCTAAAATAAGTTATCAAGTAATGTGGTAGACAGGTGGACTTTAAGGACCTCCAAAATTTGACTTGAAGATATTTTGGAAGAGTTATGTGGATAGGACTGGTGAGCCTTGTTGGCTGATTGGCTTGTTCTTGTCCACATCTTTCTAACATTCTAACCACTAAAGCAGAAGTAACATCACTTCTAGTACCCTTCAGGAAACCAGTCCATACTTTTTGCACACACAGATCATCTCTCATACACACAGACTAAATCAGGTCATTTTGACGTCAATCCAGATGGAACTGGATGAATTTTTCAGATGAAGTTTGTAAGGAAACATTCCTGGGCACTCTGCAATACCTATGGCAATATGCCTTTGCCCCACTGTGACTGTAAACTACCAAGTCAGACATTTTCCTTCTTATAATTTTTTTTTAAGTTGTTCCAGTGTATATTTGAGAAGGGTGTGTTATTTGAGAAGCAGTATTTCAAAGTCAATTCTAAATGATACAGGTAACCAGTGTAGTGACATCAAAACTGGAGAGATGTGCTCGGATTTTCTTTTCCTAGTTAGGATTCTGGCATCTGCATTCTGCACTCGTTGCAATTGATTGATGTCTTTTTTGGGTTGTCCTGAAAGGAGTGCGTTACAGTAATCTAGTCGACTGAAAACAATAGTGTGAACTAATTTCTCAGCATCTTGGAATGTTATAAGAGGTCTAACTTTTGCTATATTTCTTAAGTGAAAAAATGCTGTCCTAGTAATCTGATTAATATGTGATTTAAAATTCAGGTCAGAGACAATAGTTACCCCTAAATTTTTTACCTCAAGTCTTGACTTTTAATCCTAATGCATCAAGTTTATTTCTAATAACCTCATTATATCCATTATTGCCAATCACTAAAATTTCTGTTTTCTCCTTATTTAGTTTGAGAAAAGTACTACTCATCCATTCAGAAACACAATGCATTAGTGAATCAAGAGAGTCAGGGTCATCAGGTGCTATTGATAAATACAGTTGTGTGTCATCAGCATAGCTGTGGTAGCTCATGTTATGCCCCGAGATAATCTGACCTAACCGAAGCATTTAAATCGAAAAGAGCCTTGTGAAACACCATATAGAATATCATGTGTCTTTGAAGTATAATTACCAAACTAACAAAGAATTTTCTACCTGCCAGGTAGGACTCAAACCAATTTAAGACACTGCCAGAGAAGCCCATCCATTGACTAAGGCTATTTCTAAGAATATTGTGATCAATGGTATCAAATGCGGCACTCAGATCTAGGAGGATGAGAACAGATAAATGGCCTCTGTCTACATTTACCCGCAAATCATTTACTACTTTAACGAGTGCAGTTTCTGTACTGTGATTTGTTCTGAAACCCAACTGAAACCTATCAAGAATAGCATGTTTATTGAGGTGATCATTAAAGCTGCATAATGACTGCCTTCTCTAGAATTTTACTTAAGAAAGGCAGGTTAGAAATAGGTCTAAAATTTTCAAAAGCAGAGGAGTCAAGATTATTTTACTTGAGCAGGGGTTTAACTACAGCAGTTTTAAGACAGTCATAACCTTAGATCTTCAAATGAGTGTCAAATGAGTGTCTGCTTATAATTCTAAGAGCTAAACTTAAAAGAAGTGGTAAGGCATGTTACGCACTGAAAATCGGAATAGCTTACCGATATGCACCTGTTATATGCATTGAATTATCATTTGTATCATGGCTCCGCAATCTGTACTAACCCTTACTTTCTCTGCTGTTCTTTTACTGGTTTTCTGATTCATGTATGCATTCATGTATGTTAGGTAGAATGCCTAGTGGGGGCTGAGTGGTCTCATGCCCTCTGAACCCCAGCAGATTTTTTTTTCTCCAGCCCCCTGGAGTTTTTTTTTTTTTGTTTGTTTATTCTGTCCTCCCGGCCATCGGACTTTACTTTATTCTTTGTTATTTAGTATTGTCTAATCTTGTTTATTTATATATGTATATGATCATCTGTACATGTCTTTTTTCTTTTTCTTTACAGGAACAAGACTAGACAGGCAACACAACTACTGCTCCACCAGACGTGCCAAAGCAGTGATGTAGTATATAGTATATATATATTTTAAACTTTTCTTTCTTTCTCTTGTAGAGCACTTTGAACTACATCATTTGTATGAAAACGTGCTATATAAATAAATGTTGTTGCTGTCTGGAGACAGAGCCTATCCAGCAGCATTGGAAGCAACAATACATCCAGCTTCAAGTATCCACTTAACTGACGCACAAGTCTTTGGTATTTAAAGAAAACCCCACAAAATGTGGGATGAATGTACAGATCCCTTACAAGGTCTAGAATTATAAAGCACTAATCCCTGTGCCAACTTAATAAGAGCAAACACTCAAAAAATGAACATATTATTGTATGACAATAGCCCTTGAGGATTTCAGCTCATCTTCAGTACAGTACAGCTTGTCCTGATCACGGCTGGTGTGGCAACAGGTTAATCAGAACACAAAGCCAAATATGCACAACCAGAAATACCAGATGGTAAACTATGGGAATCCTTTTTTTAACCATGAAAGATTACACATTTGGGAGAAACAGACTCAATGCCTCTGTACAATTTTAATTAAATGTAAAATTTAGGTAAGAAAAATAATTTATCATCACACCACCCTAATATATTTCAGGGTAAAGGAGCAATCCAATGGGTATTCAGTACCCAATTCCTGATAGGGTGCCAGTCTGCTTTAGCACAGACAGCTTAGCTACAAGTCTTTGGGTTGTTAAAAATAAGCATAGGGAGAGCATACAATCTCCACACAGATTTGTAGTCCATATGTACGAATCTGTTTCATAGATGCAATAACAATGATCAACACCAAATTAGAACATAACAGTCTTTATGTGCCAAATGTAATGCAGCACGATATCTTTATAACACTTTTTTCTGAGTAAAGGCAGTGTTAACCTGAATTCCCAACAAAAGAGCAGTAACAAAAATAATTAGACCATACATAAAGTACATACCGAAATGGAGTACCTTGTAAGTGATATCTCTGACAACTCTGTATGTGCCTTTTTCTGAACATTCTCTTTAAGAATCTTAGAAGCCTTAAACAAGCGTTGTGTTGGTTGAAGCAGTGTGTCGCTATCACTCTCACTCAAGTTTGAATAGTAACGGACAGGCCTAAAGACTGGGGCCGCGCAGCCGCGCCGCTTCCTCTTTGTAGCGACATACAAGACAACTTCGAGGGGCACCGACTGATCGCAAAGGCTATCGTTCAGTCTGTTCCCTCGTACACAATCAAACGCTCGATCCCCGGCGCTGACACCCTTTGCCCATCCCGTGAGTTGCACGGAGCAGAAGTCGCTGCTTTGGCACGTCTGACGGAGCAGTAGCAGTGTGGCCTGTCTAGGCTTGTTCCTGTAAAGAAAAAGAAAAAAGGCATTTACAGCTGATCGCTGCCGCATTATTAAAGTGGGTGTTTATATAAAGACTAATCGTTATTTCACAAATTAGATTAAATGAAAATGCAAGGCTTGTACACTCTTTCTAATCTTCGGGACCTCCGAGCTCAATAAACTCTCCAATGTAACTCACTTTTATCATTGTTATTCCAGCCTTTGGAGGAGATGATGTATTCAGTTCCACTAATGCTGCGCTGCAGCCGGCGGCGAGTGAATAGTTTAACATACGTGATGTCCGCCTGCGGCAAATGCAGAGTAGAATGCGCCTCGGGAAGTCCGCTCGGACCAATAATGCATTTATGATTTTGTTTTGAAACGTTTCTAAAGGTTTCTATTGTATTCCGTTTTGCCTAGAACTATGTCTGTCCTTCACATTGCATTAACCCCTGGCTTATCATTCCGTGATGGATAGTTGTTCTTTAAAAGGCCAGTCGACAAATCAATACTCCTGCAAACGGATTTTTTCTTTCTTTTTCCTATACTGTACGATTATGATAAATTCAGGCTAAAGTCTTGCACGCAATCTTTGTAGCCCTATTTCATCAGATTGCCCCTCGCTTCAAAGACTTTCACACTGCAATTTCATAAATATAAAGTTAATGCGGGTCACCGCAGCTCATTTCTTGTAGGTTTAATTTGCAGTTACAACGTGAAATAAAAAGAGAGAAAGGGCAAACGTGTCCGCTACGGTCCTGTGTTAAAGCACAGCCTGACGCAGTGCAATGTGATACTTAACTCAAGCAGCTTCTTAATTATTCTAAAACGAAAATAATAACAGTAATAAAATAGCGAGGCTCAATGGGTTCTTGATCTTTTCATTGCTCTTTCGGGTAGCTCTTTTAATTTAAGGCCTCCTCATTCCACCCCATTTTAACAGGGATTTTTAATCTCAAACTACACTCATATTATAATCTTAACCAAATCAGTGCAATGCGGAGACCAGCAGTTACCGCCTCAGACAAACTGCTCTGTGATTTACTCAGACTACCCGAGGAGGCAGGCTCTTGTGTTCGCACGAGAGTTGTGAACCAATGAGCACCCACGCCCAAGTAGAACGCTTAGAATGCAATCACGAAGAATTAGGAAGGCGGATGTTTTGGACTGAGGGAACGGAAGGAACGCTTTTCGTCGTACAGTACGTGGAAACCGTTCGCATGTATCGGCTGTTTGGACAGCATGCTATTGCTACTGAGAATGCGGCGAGCTTGTGATACTTTGGAAATGTGATTTGTCTCATGTGAGTTGATTCTTAGTCAGGTAATGTGACATCTTGTAGGCGATGACATCCTGCAAGTGTAGCCGTCAAGTTTGTAGTGGTATGTTGTGCTGCCGGCTTGCCGTACTAGTTGGGATATCGTTACAGGCTCCCGAATCTGACACTAAATCGGCTTGTTTCAGTAATGGATTGACACCTAATACTGCTGCTGACTCAACAACAGAGGCACCCACAGGCTGATGCAACATGTCAGCTCCATTGCAGTAAAGAAAAAACGTTATAGTGCAAAACACTTTGTGAGCAGTAAGGTAGAGCACAGACATTTTGTGCCATGGCACAAAAAGTTCATAGGACAGGCTTAAGCTCCTTATTCAGATACTAACATATTCACTGCTACTTATTCGGTTCCAGCCAGTTTATGCCGCTTGTGCAAACCAGTTACTTATTCAATATTAACAGCAGGACAGATGCTTTTTCTAAATGACAGCTGAGCCTCGCCCTGCCCAAAGGACTTTCATGGGTTGGCACACTTCCATATCTAATGAATGGAACTATGATGTTTAATGGGCGGTATATGATATTAAAAGTTGTTATGCCATCCTAATTATTACAGTTTTTAGACAAGATATATGCTTTTGTGAAATTGCAGTTGAGTTTTGCATGGCCCAACAAGGCTAAATGGGTCAAATGAACTGGCAAAGTTGGCATACTCCCATATCTAATGAATGGTATTAACTGTGATGTTCAATATGCACTGTAAAGAGTTTAGTGGTGTTGGGCCACCAATACCAGTTGTCATTGTTTCAAGAAAAGACAGATGCCTTGTGGAGTTTTGCCTTGCCAAATGTGGCTAACTGAGTCAAATGTGCTGGCAAAGTTGGCACATTCCCATATCATTAACAAGGTAGTGGGCCCATCCCTGTGTGGAATGTGAGTCAGTCACAGGTAGCCCAGAATTAGCAAATAAGCAAAATAAACAGTTACTTTGGGCACCAGAAGAAGGTGGGCACCTCAGAGTTTGCTCCCCTAGCCATCATGCCCTTAACTTTTTTACTGACATGCTCATTTTTAGTCAGATTTTTTGTAATTGTTCTGATCTGCTGTGTATGACTTTCATCCGCATTGTTTAAACAACACTTTGTTTAATATAATAAAATGATGTGATGTATCATGATAAAGAGAGTACAGCTCTCTCCGTCTGTTGGTTTAACAAACCGTATTTAGACATTCTCATATTGGTCATGTGGTTTCGCACTTTCCACTCTCAGGTTAGTGACTCTGAAGTACTCAAGTATGAGGAAGGATGTGCGAGTCTACACTGTGGTGGAGAGGTGTCCTGTCTAGGTTTGGTTCCTACCTTGTGCCTGACTGTAGCATAGTCTCTGACTCTCCGTGAGCCTGACACTGGATAGGAGAGTATGGAAAATGAACCAATATGTATAAATATTTACACCGCATTTCATCTCACAGCTTCAGGTTTACAGGTATTAATTCCATTTTGGTCGCTGTATGGGGGATTTTCCCCAAGTCTATGCTGGTTTTGTCTGAGTGTCCTTCTGCAAAAGATATGAAAGTTTGATTGACAGGAACTCCCAGTTCACCTGGTCTGTGTGTAGTTATGACCAGTGATTATCTGACACACCGTTTAGGTTTTGTTCATGTATTGCACTCTGTGCTGCACCATTACCCTGTATGGGAATAAGGAAGTACAGAAAATGAATGAATGCTTTAGATAGTAGATCTAGTAAATGAGAGAAACCTAATGCGGCAACACAGAGAAGTTCTACTTGCATGAAAACAGAAGTAAGCACCAGCTTGACTTTACTTCTCTTTTATGTGTTTTTATCGTAACATAAAAATGAGACCATGGTCCTCTGCTGGAAAAGGGTGGAGTGCCCTCTCAGGGTTGGGAGTGAGATCCTGCCTCAAGTGGAGGAGTTCAAGTATCTTGGGGTCTTGTTCACGAGTGAGGGAAGAATGGAGCGTGAGATCGACAGGCGGATCGGTGCGGCATCCGCAGTGATGCGGGCTCTGCATCGGTCTGTCGTGGTGAAAAAGGAGCTGAGCCGTAAGGCAAAGCTCTCAATTTACCAGTCGATATATGTTCCTACCTTCACCTATGGTCATGAGCTATGGGTAGTGACCGAAAGAACGAGATCGCGAATACAAGCAGCTGAAATGAGCTTCCTCCGCAGGGTGTCTGGGCTCTCCCTTAAAGATAGGGTGAGAAGCTCAGTTATCCGGGAGGGGCTCAGAGTAGAGCCGCTGCTCCTCCGCATCGAGAGGAGTCAGATGAGGTGGCTCGGGCATCTGATCAGGATGCCTCCTGGACGCCTCCCTGGTGAGGTGTTCCGGGCACGTCCAACCGGGAGGAGGCCCTGGGGAAGACCCAGGACACGCTGTTGGGACTATGTCTCCCGGCTGGCCTGGGAACGGCTCGGGATTCTCCCGGAAGAGCTAGAAGAAGTGGCCGGGGAGAGGGAAGTCTGGGCATCTCTGCTCAAGCTGCTGCCCCCGCGACCCAACTTCGGATAAGCGGAAGAGGATGGATGGATGGATGGATGGATCATAATATAGTATACCAAAAAAATTGGCTGTCTCAAAAACATCCTGGGGTTGTATGTGAAGAGCAACATACCTTCAAACAGTATGGGTCATCCATCAACAAAAAGACTGAATAAGAATGGCTTTCAGGAAAGACAAGCCATACACTTCAAAGAGAACAGCACTCATGTCATTGACTTCCACAGGATGGTCAGTCCCTTTTGTACTCTTGTGTTGTAGGGTTTAGTAGTCATAAAGACGTGGAAGGGAATTCAGAGAGATGAGATGCTGGTGCCATAGTTTATGGGAGAATTTAATAATGTAACTTTTTTTTTTTTTGAAAAGGTGAATACATCTTTAAAGTCAGTGAAATAAACCACTTCAACATGTGCTTCCATCTCTTCCTGCATAGGAAAACACCTACATTTGGAGGTGAGTTCACAGTATCAGCCCTGTTTGTCACTGGTGATAAAGATTACAGCTTAGTGTTACCCATTAGCATTTAAATTAAATTTAATATACTGTATCTCCTAATGATAGGTAGTGTAGTAAATATCTGATATTTTTCGGGTAAGGAAGATAGAAATTTCAAGGTAAGGTATTTCCACTAACTAATTATGGCACCAGAGTGTGGTGATATTGCATGTTGATTAGCACATGCAAGTTAGAATTTCACTGTACTCTGTGCACCTCATAATAACAACAACCCTGTAAACGTAAGGGTTATGAATAGAATGTTCATCACTCACAAATAATTCAGGAGATAAAAAGACGAGTGGCTAAAGCTTCAAAGTCAAAAAAAGGAGCAACAAACCCTAATGGCTGTTTTATTTCAGTGTTCTGTACAGTCCCGATGGCTTTCGGCTTTACCAGTTCTCTTAGTCCATTCCCTAATTTTTTTCACCTACTTGTTTTGAGCATGGAATCAAATTCAACTGAAGCCAGAGAAGTCAGGATTGTTCACAAGGAAAAAAAATGACCTTGGATGCAATGCCAGTGTATTGCAGGGTGCCATCTCATATACTTGTTAAGAAATGCTACTTTCTCAAATTTGCACACTTTTTAAGATGTTTTTGGAAATCAGAGAAGTTGGAGAAGAAACACATAGACATCAGAAGATGTGAAAACTACTCAAACGCTGACCAGGCCAGGGAAGTTCCTGTTAGTCACCTGTGGGTTGTCCCACTTTATGAAGGTGTAGGTTCAAAGTGCCTCCTCTGCCTGCTTGTTGATAATGATGATTTGGACTTCTTGATCCTGAATTTATACAGAACGTAGGAGCAAGATTGATTCTGGGGTTCGTCAGGGGTGTGTTCTTGCTCCTATTCTGTTCAGTGCTTGTATGGACTGGGTGTTGGGCAAGGTCGTGGGGTCCAGCGGCTATGGGGCATCTGTTGGTGAAGAAAGATTCACGGATCTTGACTTTGCTGACGATGCTGTGATCTTCGTGGAGTCAATGGAGGCTCTGATTGGGGCGCTCGAGAGACCGAGTGAGGAGTCTGGGTGTCCTGGATAAAAACCAAGATCCAGGCCTTTAATGACCTCTTGGGCACAGTCATCAGCAGTGTGTCTGTTTGCGGAGAGAGTGTTGACCTTGTCAAGAGGTTTGCCTACCTTGGCAGTGACATTCATGTCTCTGGTGACTCTTCCTATGAAGCCAGTAGACGGATTGGGAGAGCATGGGTGGTCATGAGGTTGCTGGAAAGGGGTGTGTGGCGCTCCTGCTATCGATGCAAAAGGACGAAGGTCCAAGTCTTTAGAGTCCTGGTGCTTCCTGTTTTGCTATATTGTTGCGAGACATGGACGCTATCCAGAGACCTGAGATGAAGACTGGACTCCTTTGGTACTATGTCTCTCTGGAAAATCCTTGGGTACCATTGGTTTGACTTTGTGTCGAATGAGCGGTTGCTCATGGAGTCCCGAATGAGGCACATTACCTGCATTGTAAGGGATCGTCAGTTATGGCACTACAGCCATGTGGCGTGTTTCTCTGAGGGTGATCCAGCTCGTAAGATCCTCATTGTTGGGGACCCAAGCAGCTGGACCAGGCCAAGGGGTCGCCCACGTAACACCTGGCTGCAGCAGACAGAGGGTCATTTCCAGAGGGTGGGACTGGAACGTGCGTCTGCCTGGGGGGTTGCCAACCAGGATCCCGAGTTGTTTCGTTGTGTAGTGGGTGCAGCAACGCACTGTACCAGTGCATGCTCCCCAACTTGACTTGACTTGGAAATTTATACAACATGATTTTATCATGCTTTGTTATTGTTGTCTTAAAGAACAGTTTAGAAAGATACAGTAGATAGAACTTTATTAAGACCAAGCATGTTGGGGTGGCACAATGATGAACACCACCATCTCACAGTTCCATTGTCTTGAGTTCTGATCCTCATCAGGTCATGGTCATGTTTGTATGGGGCTATCTCTGGGTTAGACTCTGAATTGAGCTGACTGGCTAGTCTGAGTTGGCTGCCACCCATCCTGTGATGTGAACTTCATCCAGGGTTGTTTTTTTCTCTTATTCCCCACTGCTGGGATAGGCTGTCTTGACCTTTATACCTGGATTAAGTGGGTTTAGAAAAAGGATGGATGAATTTTCCATCGTTAATGATTAATATAAATTGGTTGTATAGTAAAATAATTCTTTTGGAAAGGTAAAAATAATGTTAATGACAAAAAATATTATTGTTATTGTCAGTGTCCCAGCCATCTTTGGATCCCCGTACTTTAGGATATAACAAGGAGCACATTTATAAATTAATTCTGCAAAACCATGAATTTGATACATTGTGTAATCTTTATATTCACAAATTTTTTTATTATATATTTGTTGCTTGCAATGACTTTTAGTACAATCCGGCATTCTTCAAATATCATTTTTTTCTTTCTTGTAATGTCTAGATCACCATTGCCATTCTGAACAATAAATGATAAATGAAGAAAAAAATTGATTGGAAGATAATGTGATTTTTAAACAGATGTGTAGCTGTGAAATATTTGAACCCCCTCCGCTGTATTTTCTTTAGGCCATTATTTTTTATTTGTGTCACGTTGCTTTATCTCAGGCTAACTGCCTGAAGTGATTAATTTCTATAATAGTCTAAATTAGAAAGATCGACTGGGCCCAAAGGATAAACTAGGACGCCCTTTTAACATAAAAGGCACTGACTTATTTCTAGAGGAAGAATTTATACAAACGTGGGTGCTTTCAGGAGTAAAAGGAATGACCGAGCTGAATGGTGGCAGCAGTTCTCTTTGAGCAAGAAAATCCTCAGTCGGCAGTTAGTGCATTGGAGGGGCTCTGTTGAATTTGCTCGGAGGACACAGAATGGTTGCCAGCAAAATATTTTTGAGCAATACTTGTTCTTCTTAGGCTGCATCAGAGAGGCACTTCAGGCAGACTTGTCTGAGTGACCCTTAACTTATTTATCATGACATTGGTCTTGGTAGGAGAAATGTCTCCTTGGCTGTAAATCTCTTGCATAATTTATATCAGGCTCACTTGATTCATAGGAAACCACAGGGAAAGTGCTGGACCTTAAATGACTTTATCAAGCTGTTTTCAAGCAAATGAGCACCTAAATATTTAGAACATTCTAGAAATAGAGGAATTTACTAAAAGATTCAAAAGGACAATCATGCCCATTGTTATAGAATACAATGAAAAAAATCTATTTTGTAATTCTCAGCAGTCCTGCCTCACATATTTAGCCTTCTGGATAAAAATCACATTACTAGTGGTTGTCAGTGTGAAGTTTGACTGTGTCTGTCTTTGCAGGGTAGTCCTCTTTTCCTCCATCATCCCTGACACGTACACATTAGGTTAATTGTTGGTTCTAAACTGGCTCCCTGTGTGAGTGTGCATGAATAAGTCCAGCAGTGGACTGGCTCCACTTCTAAGGTTGACATCTGCTCTACACCCAGTGTTGCTGGAATAGACTTTGTTGGCAGCTGTGAAGTTTAATCAATATTGAGTATGTCACAATTGTCTGTTTATTCAGAAAGCATTGCATTTGTAAGGCATAACCTTCTTATAAAATATTACTCTTTCACATGCAATATAGATTTCACTTTTTCTTTTTATTATTATGTTAAATTGTCTGCTTTTCCTTTTCATTTGTTATACTGTATATTTTACATTGTTGCATTTTGTTTTCATTATTATGCTGTATCAGTTTGTGAAAAAGTATTTATTGAGCTCTGCTATGAGAAATGTTGAGAAATCTGCTTAATCTAATCTCTTCATTTCTAGAGATTTGTGGCAAAACATTGATTGGTGTATTTTACTAAAACAGTATTATCTTAAATTTATATAAAGTTTTCAGTCACCCTGACATTTGAAAACCCCACAACCACTGGACTACAGACACACTTGAACACTACAGCCACGGCCCTGCTTAACCCTGGGACTTTTGCTTTGTGACCCTCTTTAACCTTCCATGTACCATGAGTTAAATGTATGGCTTTTCTGTGTCACACATACATGAGTAGGGAGCATCCCAGTGACTCTGATAAGGTAAGGAGTTTGGACCCAGTATCTGGATAATGAACGGTCACTAAGATGAAACCAACTGATGTCACCTCTTGCACGGCTCCTGATTTCCCGCTTCATCCACCCTGTGGACTACTTAAAACCCAAAGCCACTGGAATTTTGCGCTCAATCCTAAACCAGATTCTGAAGAGTACAGATCTCAACGGATTAAAAAAAAATAAAGATGCCTGTTGTCACGCACGTGTGTTTTGGAGACAACCAAAGGGCTTGAATACATGTAATTCCATGCCAGACCAGGGGGTGGCGAAGTGCACTAACTTTCCCTCTCGATCTTTTGCAGACCAGTCTAGGGAAATCCCGCCCGGCTCTGGGGCAGCCAATGACGTCCCTTCCGGTTCCGGTGCTGATGACATCACTTCCTTTGCTGGCCTTTAAAGCCGCCATATTGCCTGAAGAGAGTCAGTTCTGTTGTGGACTCTGTTGAATAAACATGTCCCTACTTTTGAATCAGTTTTGCAGCCGGGAACTATTAAATGGGTGGCTGCCCCAAACCTTCGCAATGTCTCATGGTCGTTATTGCGACACTGTATAATAATGCATCACAGGATGAGGATGTCCAAGATTATTCTCAAATGTTCGGTGAGCTTTTATTTTAGTTTATCTTCCTAGCATTAAACAGGGTACCAGCTGGTCTCCAGTCCTTTACCGTATCCCTCTAATTCTTTCATAGTTTACACCTGTAGCCTTCATGTTATATTTTTAAAATTTTTCGGATTGTGTTTGTTATAATGCTCACTCCAAGAAACTCAAAAAGGTCTTCAATTAATAAAACTAGGTCCTACAACTCTAAAAAGGTCCAGAAACATAAAGTATGCCTAAGCAAACTGTGGTCTTCACCCTGGACAAACTGGTGAGGAAGGCAGACTCTATTGTTGGCATGGAGCTGGACAGTTTAACATCTGTGGCAGAGCGAAGGGCGCTCAGCAGGCTCCTATCAATTATGGAGAATCCACTGCATCCACTAAATAATGTCATCTCCAGACAGAAGAGCAGCTTCAGCGACAGACTGCTGTCACTGTCCTGCTCCACAGACAGATTGAGGAGATCGTTCCTCCCCCAAACTATGCGACTCTTTAATTCCACCAGGGGGGGTAAACGTTAATATTTAACATTATACATAGTTATTGTCTGTTTTTTTTCACCTGTATTATTATCATTCTTTAATTTAATATTATTTATTGTATCAGTATGCTGCTGCTGAAGAATGTGAATTTCCCATTGGGATTAATAAAGTATCTATCTATCTATCTATCTATCTATCTATCTATCTATCTATCTATCTATCTATCTATCTATCTATCTATCTATCTATCTATCTATCTATCTATCTATCTTAAAGCAGGCCAAGCTTACAAGCTCTAAATGGATAGGGGAATGATAATCACCTCTGGCACCAAATAACACAGCAATGTTCCTTAATATAATAATTTAAGACTTCATTGAAAAAAGATTTAGAAATCAAAACATGAATAGAAGATGTCAAAAAGGTTGGCCTACAAGAGGCAAATCAAAACGTTAACAAAACCAAAGTCCACAATCCAATAATCAAAAGTCCAAAAACCAAAGAATCAGAAAAGTGAACTTAGACATTTCAAAAATTGAACTCCAAAACTGAGAGCTGACTAACATCCCATTGATAGTTTTGAGACAACTCGGGTCTTATATAGAGGCTGACGGCTGTCATCACAGCTGCAACTTTAGGTGTCTCTTGTCCCCTTATTTATATATACAACAAACAAGGAAAATAACAAATTAACAGTGATAAAAAACAACGAATTTGAAAAACAAAAACACTTGGTTACATATAAAAGAAGGGAAATTAACAAAAATATTTACTGTATATTATCTGATAATCCAAAATAGATCACAGAAACTGCAAAATAAATAAAGATAAAGGAAACTAAACTTGGGGAGGGAAACTTTGCGAAACTATGTATTTATGGTGTTTAATTTATTTTATTGTTTTTATGTTGACGCCACCACTGCACCTCTTTGTGTTCTGGTTTTTTGGATATTTGCTACCAAATTTTTGCTGTTGCATGATGGCAGACATGTTGTTAGCAGCTGCCCTGCCACTTGCTGGTCATGTTGAGTCATTTTTCTCCATTTGTTTAAAATGGTGGTGCACATCTGTTGTTGTCTTAGTGTCAGATTAACGATTATCAAAATGTTCTCATGTCACTAGTACAGGTAAGGGAAAGAAACCAGCACTTAGCAACAGACCTGTTTTGTTGAAAATCTCTTGTTCTCCGAGTTAGAATTTGCTTTGTGTTTTTTGGTGATGTTGTCACACTTTCGTGGACTACCTGGCTTTTGATCTCAAATCTGTCCTCTGATGATGATTTTGCTTTGCATTTGGTGCCTCCTTTTCCTAGTATCACCAAGTATTCTAAATAAAATGATTATTTGTGTTGGGACTGGTTTTCTTCTTGTTATTGTCATTGTCTCACCATTGTGGCTTTGATGAGGTACTGTAAGCAGCCCAATGTAGTATACACACACTTTTATGAGTGTGTTTTATTTTGGGTTTCAAAGAAGAATCTATTTTTGCTTTGTATTTTGCAATTTGCCTTGAATTTTAAAAGTTTATTTTCTCTACCTTCTTGATTTTCTTTGTTTACATGATGCTGTTGGAATGGATCACATGGCCCTGATGGTCATGATTGTGATGTTGTAATAATTAGCTTTATAAATATGACAGTATTTGCAGCCTATGCTATCCCTTGGTGGATGTCATTTTTTTTTCTCATTAGTGCTAATTAACTTTATTGCCAAGTCAGTAATAACGATAGACTTTTAGCATTCTGGTTTTAACCTCTTTCAAGTATTTTGACTGGGATTTTATGTTCCCCTTCGATTTACTGGTATTTGTTCTTTCACTAGATTTCTCATTTGTTTATCATGTCCGGAACATGTATTGCTCACAATAATTCTTGGCACCTTGTATGACCTTAACACCAAACCTTTCCATAGTTCATTTCCCAGAAATTATCCTGTTCCATCTGTGCAGCAAACATTCAGTGCCTGATATGGGCTTTGTTCCCCTCAGTCTTGAATTGGATTAAGCAGGTTTGAGAATGTTAAATTAATACTGGATTAACCATTTGTTCAAGTACAGTAAATATGACAGGCTTTAGTTCTTTCCCATTCATTTTAAAGTATGAAATATTTCTAAATTACTCACAGGTTTTTTGAATTTGAAGGTCAATTATTTCTTTACATAGAACATTTAATTTAGTGCAACTCTAACAATAGACATTGGCTTGATTCTCTTTAATTGGTTTGTCTTAAACTCATTAGATAAAGATAGGGTGATTATTTATAGAGCTCATGGTTCTTTGTGAGGATGAATAAAAATAAAAACTCTTCAACACAAGAGATGTAACATGAGAGTAAATGAATGCCTGAGCACCTGTGAGTTAATAAAAGATTTTATAATATTCACTTCAGAATTTTTTAGAGGCTGAAAAAGATCAGTTTATATTCTACTATGTAAGAAGACAAAGAATGTTCAAATTACTGAGCAATCTCACGTATTTCACATGTTAGCAAGGTAATGCTAAATTTCCGTCAGCAAAGACTCCAGCAATATATGTACAGAGAAATTCCAGATGTACAAGCTGGATTTAGTAAAAGTAGAGGAACCAGAGATTAAATTGTTATCATATGCTGGATATTGGAGAAACCACGAGAACTCCATACAAACATCTATTTCTCTTTCACTGACTACTCTAAAGCCTTTGACTGTATGAACCATAACAAACTATTGCATGTCCTTAAAGAGTTAGGGATACCAGGTCATCTCATCTACCTCATGAGGAACATATACACAGATCAAAAACAACTGTTACTGTATAACTGAACATGGAACAACAAACCGGCTCAAGATAGGGAAAGGAGTACAACAAGGCTGTATACTGTATCCCTATTATTTAACTTACTAGTCGTTTAGCCCGTTACAATAACGGGCGCTAGAACAGTAGTGCATAAACATTAGTAGGAACAGTCTATATCAGGGCTACTCAAATATAAATTTGAAAGGTCCACTTACTAAATTTCCATTCAGTCTGAGGTCCGGAAAAGTGACGATCAAATTCCAAATAGAGAACTCCAAAAAAAGGCAATCCCCAAACTTTAGAACTATACATAAAAAAATGACATGGTAGGCCTTTTAGTGTGAAAGGTGACACCTTCTTTGTGCCACCAGTTGTTTGAACTTGGGCATAAAAGGTGTGAGGGCAAGGCGGAGGCACTGATGTAAATGTTCATTGGTGAGGGTGTTGCGGTATGTGTTTTTCACCATGTTCATAGTGGAAAAGGCAGATTCACAGCAGTACGTTGAGGGAAACATTGTAAGAATCTGAAGGGCCATCTTCTGCAGGAGAGGAACACCTGCCGCAGTAACCATCTTTGTCCAGAAGGTGACAAGGTCACAGTGAGATTCCTGCAGTGCTAGGTTTTCTTGTAGCTCAATTAACTCTGTTTGCAGAGAAGCAGCACTGGCCCATTGGAAGACTTTTGTGGCTTCATTTGAGAATTCTGCAATATTTTTGACGAAATGGATTTTCGATGCACAGCAAGACTTGTTTTCCCAAAGGGAAATCTTCAAAGCGAGTTTGGAAATTTTTAATCAGCTTGTCCAGGAATTCAGCATAATTGTGATAGTGATGTTTTCCTGCAGTCTGATCCAAAAGTCTTGGGAAGTGAAGCAGGTCCTGCTGTAAGTCACATTTGAACACCTCCAGCTTCCTCTGGAAAGCACGGACAGCTAACATGAGGTCACACACTGTGCTGTTTTTGCCTTGGAGCTTCATATTAAGGTCATTAAGATGGGAAGTAATGTCCGTTAGAAAAGCAACAATTTCCATTTTCTCGTCATTCGTCATGAAATCCACAAACGGGTTGGCTTTTGCACTCTTCTGATCCAACAGAAATGTCTCCAGCTCTTTCCGCAGTGCCCAAAAACGCTTCAGTACCTTGCCTTTACTAAGCCACCGGACATTGTTGTGAAGGAGCAAATCATCAAATGTTGCATTCACCTCTATTAGAAATGAGCGCAATAAACGATGTTGCAAAGCAGAGGATGCTCTCAGATAATTGACTAGCTTCATGACTGTTGTCATGAATTCTGAGTACCTTTCTCCAAGGCTGGCACACAAAACCATCTGGTGAATTATGCAGTGGTATGCCATGAGGTCAGGGTGGTGAGTTCTCAAGCGTGACACTAATCCCCTCTCTTTCCCAATCATACATGGTGCGCCATCAGTAGCAATGGAAACAACATGCTTCAGGTCTATCGCTCTGTCTCTAAGCATCTGTGTCACTGCTTCATAGATATCATCCCCCCTTGTGTGTCCATGGAGGTTTGTGAGACCCAAAACATCTTCATGAAATTCTCCCTTTTCTTCATCAAAAAATCTGACAAAGACCATGAGTTGTGCATTGTCCGTGATATCTGTGGATTCATCCACAGCCAATGAAATGAATTTGGCTTTTTTTATAGCAGAACTAAGTTGTTCAAGCAAATCATCAGCGAGTATTTCAGCTCGTCTTGCAGCAGTGGAATCAGAACAGGGTATTTGGTTTATTTTCTGGATTATTTCATCCTTTTGAGTCCCTTCAAACAGAGCAGTCACCACTTCACTCATACACTCTTTGACTACGTCAGCATCAGAGAAGGGTTTCTTGTTTTTTCCCAGGACCCATGCTACTCTAAGTGAGGCTTCTGTTGCCCGCTCCTGTTGTGTGGCTGATCTAACTATTACACTGCTTGTAGCTTCATATGATGATTTCAGCTGGTTTATTTTTATGGTCCTTACCTCTGAGTTCTGAGGGTAATTTTGTTCGAAATGTGCATGCTTGGTTTCATAATGGCGTTTCACATTACCACTTTTGATTATTGCTACCGTCTCGTTGCAGATTAAACACATTGGTTTTCTGCTTCCCACGGGGAGCACGAACGCATATTTTTCTGTCCACTCACTCTTAAATTCGCGGTTTTCAAAATCAACTTTTCTTTTCTTATCAATGTACTGTCTTGAGCCAGCCATCTTCACTTTCAGTCAGCAAAAAAAAAAATCAGTTATCGAAATTTGCACTGCCTGCGAGTGATGAGACTGCCTGTTCACCGGCCTGACCCAGAGCACGTGACCGGTACATAAATCTGGCTGCCGTGAATGAGCGAGCGAGCGAGTATTGGGGGGGGGGAGGCGGGGAGTAGTGGGAACGATACTGTTACAACTGCTGTGATTGGACATAGATGAAGCAACCAAACCGAGTAGAAACCTCAAAGATATATCGCGCGGAATCACAATTGCACACTTCATTGAGAACTCATTTGGATTATGATTACATTTGCATGTTTGTTTTGGCATCGGTCCAGATTTAACCGTATTTGGGTCCGGATGCGGACCGGAGTCCGCCTATTGAGTACCCCGGGTCTATATTAAATGGCAAGGGACTTTGACCTCATTCTGTTTGTTGGTCGTATTTTTCTTTCTTTCAGCCTTTCTTTTGTTGATGTTTAGTTGCTGAGCTGAATGTTCTTCGTGGACTGCCGCCGTGTATTGTGTGTCTTTAATTTTCTGTGACAGTAATACTGTCTTGTACGTCCGCTGGCTTGTATGTCCGTAATATACCTTTAATTTTCTCTGGTGGTAATACAGGCGTGCGCGTCGGTAATATGCCTTTAATCTCCTCTGACAGTAATACTGGCTTGTATGTGGCTGTAATATGCGTCAATGTATTGTGTACCTTTAATTTCCTCTCGCAGTAATACTGGTTTGTATTTCCGTAAAACGCCAGTAACTTTCTCTGACAGTAATATCGCGCATCGCACCGTGCCCCGCGCATGCGCACTTCACCAGAAGCCCCGCGCATGCGCACTTCACCAGAAGACACACATACACGGACACCTGGACGCACAAAGGGATTTTATTAAAGAGGATGCTGAGTACATCATGCAAGGTGACAGAATGAAAATTACAACAACCTTAGATATGTGGATGGTATTAATTTAATGGCTGAAAGTGAAGAGCATTTGAAGAGACTGTTGATGAAAATGAAAGAAGAGAGTGCAAAAGCTGGCTTATAGGGCTGCAACTAATGATTATTTTGATAATCGATTAATATGGTACTTATTTTGTTGATCAATCGATTTGTTGGATTGTAAAAAATTTAATTTGCAATTATACACAAAATTCATGAAATGGAACTTTTCACCAGATGAACAGATTTCAATACAGTATATTTTTTAAATGAACTACTTTTAGATATTTTAAAGAAAATACAGGTTTTTATATAACATTTATAATACATTGAAAATAAATAGTAATAAATATCAATAAAACACTTAGTAGCACTTCTGGCTCTTGTTGTACAATGAACACACACACAGTTTCCTTGATAACAACAGTGTTCAATAAACTAAACACACACACAATGCATTTTCAGAATCACACTAAACGCACACTTCAAAACTAAACATGTAATTTAAACTAAGTTTTTTTCCTTCAGTTTCTGTGAAAGAGATGGTTTACTGAAAAACCGTCATGTAAATATCTGACCACAACAATATTCAACCGCTAGGAATCTGTTGCACCATCATGACTTTAATAGTTTTTTTAAAATCTGTAGTAATGTTTGAAACTCACTTCTTCCTCTGCTATGTAATATGATGAGTTTATTTTAACTGAAATATCATACTTTTTTCTTTTGTGTGTGGAAACATTTTACCACGGCAGATTGTTTGGCACATTTGCTTGCAGCCAAACACACTGTCGCAGCATGCCGCATGTCATTTGCTGTCGGGGTTATGCTGTTATTTTTTCATGTTTTCACACGGTGTGATCCTGACACTAAATCTGTTTTACTGGCAACACTAGGCTTGCTGCAGCAGCACTTGCACATTATGACATCTTCCTCCAGATTGTATAAAAGCCATTTGAAGTACGAGGGCCAGCTAGTCTGAAACTGCCGCTTTTCCACCCTGCTCCTGCCTTTTCACTTGCAATGAGAGATACGCCTTTCAGTCGCAGTTGATGTGCTGTGGGTTTCACCACTGCACTCTCGTTGAGTTTTTTGATTTCCTTTGCACACAAGACTGAAAAAAAAAGTTTTCTGCCCAGATAGGGTCATACATTTCTTTGTAACCATTTTTGTAAGTACACACACGCTAACGTTACATATGCATGCAAGGTGTACTACAGTAGCATAATTTGGCAAAAAACAAAACAAATATGACAAATTTGAACATTTACTAACTAGTGGCTAATGACACATATTTTAGTTGCTTATCATTAAACTTTTTCAGGTATGCTAGTGTTTGATTCACATTGTAGGGGACTGAACTATGACTTGAATTATTCCTTGCTCATTTCAAACTGAAAGTCATGTAATTATGCCTAGCCTAGCAAACACTGTGTTATGTGTCTTTATCACATAACGTTGAAGTAACATTCAACTTACTGGGATGACGGCGAGTCTTCCTCCTCCACAAAACTTGTTACCGCATGTGTCCTGTACAAATGTTTGTGCATCTCCGTTCTGCTCTCATGTCTTTTATGCCACTTGCTTATTGTCTGCCTTTTTTCAAATGCATTCACAACTGAAGGAAATAGTGATGCAGTTGAGCGGCTCAACATATCCAGCCTAATGACTTAATTAACTAATCGATGAAAATGATTGTTGCCAAGGTTTTTAATAGTCGATTATTATCGATAACGTAGATTAGTTGTTGCAGCTCTACTGGCTTGCTGCTCAAAATCAAGAAAACCAAGATTATGACAACCAGGCCTGTCAATTCTTTGCTAACAGATGAAGAGGAATTGAGAGCAGTAACAGATTTTGTTTTCCTTGGCTTCAAAGTTTCTGTAGATGAAGACTGCAACCATGAAATTAAATAACACTTACTTCTAGGAAGAACAACTGTGGCAATTTTAGACAAGTCACTGAAGAGCAGAGACATCACATTGACAATAAAGGTCTGTATTGTTAAAGTTATGGTGTGTCCAGTAGTGATGTATGGCTACGAGATTTGGACTATCACTAAAGCTGAATGTAAAAGAATGGAATTTTTTGAACTTAGGTTCTGCAGAACCCTGCTGAGAGTTCCTTGAGCAGCAAAAAGATCCAACAAATTGGAGAAATATAACCGCATTTCCCACAGGAAGGCTTGATTATCGAAAAGCTCAAATACTTAGGCCACCCAATGGGAAGACAGGATTCCTTGGAGAATAATCATGTGTTGGGTAAAATTGAAGGCAAAGGGAAAAGAGGAAGACATAGACTAAGATGGATAAACAACATTGCTGAGATTAGGCATATGACCTTGAAGGAACTCAGTGAAGCAGTTTCAGAGAGAAAGGTCTGGCGCCCATAAGTTCATTAAGATTTGGATTCATTTAAACTGTTAAACAACAGCAAGCGTTTTAAAGCAATGCTGGCAATGTTCATTTATGATATAAGGGGGTATTTTGTGTGACTGGTTGTCTCCTTTTCTTATATGCAGTAAAGATACCTCCTTTAACCTCATCAAGCAAATAAACTTTAATTCACCTGAAAAATCTGTCAAATTTCAAGTCTTTGGTTTTTTTTTCTAACAGCAGGCTTCATATAATGTATAGTACTGAAAAATTTGGACACCTTTGCATTTACTAGATCAGACAGCCAAAACAGCTCCAGATATGTTCAAAATAATATTTTAACAGAAAATGTTCAAGAGAGATATTCATATTAGAACATTAGAACAATCTAGATGAGAACTGGCCATTCAGCCCAACAAAGCTCGCCAGTCCTATCCACTTATTTCTTCCAAAAAACATCAAGTCGAGTTTTGAAAGTCCCTAAAGTCTTACTGTTCCCACACTACTTGGTTACTTATTCCAAGTGTCTACCGTTCTTTGTGTAAAGAAAATCTTCAGAATGTTTGTGCGAAATTTACCCTTAACACATGTGTACCCGTGTTCTTGATGAACTCATTTTAAAATAACCGTCTTGATCCACTGTACTAATTCCCTTCATAATTTTAAACACTTTAATCATGTCCCCTCTTACTCTTCTTTTGCTTAATCTAAAAAGGCTCGGCTCTTTTGATATTTCTTCATAATTCATCCCCTTTAGCCCTGGAATCAGCCCAGTCGCTCTTCTCTGGACCTTTTCTAGCGCTGCTATGTCATTTTTGTAGCCTGGAGACCAAAACTGCACCCAGTACTCCAGATGAGGCCTCACTAGTGTGTTATAAAGGTTGAGCAGAACCTCCTTGGACTTGTACTCCATACACCGTGCTATATAACCTTACATTCTGTTAGCCTTCTTAATGGCTTCTGAACACTGTCGGGAAGTTGATAGCTTAGAGACCACTATGACTCCTAAATCCTTCTCATAAGGTGTACTCTCGATTTTCCGACCGCCCATTGTGTATTCAAACCTAACATTTTAACTTCCTATGTGTAATACTTTACATTTACTGAAATTAAATTTCATCTGCCACAAATCTGCCCAAGACTGTATGCTATCCAAGTCCTTCTGTAATGATATACAGTAATCCCTCGCTACTTCGCGGTTCACTTTTCGCGGATTCACGACTTTGCGGATTTTATATGTAAGCATATCTAAATATATAACGCGGATTTTTTGCTGCTTCGTGGGTTTCTGCGGATAATGGGTCTTTTTACTTCTGGTACTTGCTTGCTAAGTTGGTTTGCCCAGTTGATTTCATACAAGAGATGCTATTGGCGGATGGCTGAGAAGCTACCCAATCAGAGCACGCAGTTAAGTTCCTGTGTGCTGCTGATTGGCTCAGCGACGGAGTGCTGCATTAACCAAGAAGTCTCATCTCACTCATTCAGCATTAACGTGCTAATGCTTCAGGGGCCGTGTCCAAGCGCCAACAGAAGATGCAAATGATTGCAGAAAAGGTAAAAGTTTTGGATATGTTGAAGGAAGGGAACAGCTACACCATTACAGCATCAATGAGTCCACGATTCTTTTTATTTAAAAAGGAGGAAAAGCATATAAGATCTACGGTTGCAGTGTCCTTTAACCAGGGTGCAAAACAAGTTGCAAGTGGACGTGATAAGGCAGTAGTCTGGATGGAATCTGCTTTAGGAATTTTTGCAACTATGTCGACGACGTCATGACTGCCTACAAGCTGCTCTTCGACCGGAAAAAGAAGCAGTGGCAGCAACTGCCGATCACAATGTTTTTGCAGCCTCGCAAAAAAGAGCCAGTTCCTCCTCCTCCTACCACTACTACTACGGATACAACTTCGGAAACCGTGGAGGAGGTGCCCCAGGAAATGGCACCGCTGTCTGAAGAGACGTAAAATACAGTCATTGGCTGCGTAGTAAAAGTCATCATCACCTTCATCGTCATCATTTTTACTGCGCAGCATATTCATCACCATCATCACGTCATATATAGCTACGTGTACTTCGCTATACAGTAAGTGTAAACTTATCTACCAATTTCATATTGCTTAGCAGTTGTCCCTGTTATTAATAGAGTAAAGGGTGGGTTGTAAACAATACAGGGAAGGTTTAAAAACGTCCAAATACACGTTAAATAATTAAATAAATATGGTGTCCATACTTCGCGGAAATTCAGTTATCGCGGTCGGCCTTGGAACCTATCTCCCGCGATAAGTGACGGATTACTGTAACACATTCCAAATTATCTGCTAATCCACCTATCTTGGTATCATCTACAAATTTAACCAGCTTGTTACTTATATTCCTGTCTAAATTATTTATATATATTAAAAATAGCAGCGGCCCTAGCACTGACCCCTGTGGAATGCCACTCAGCCAATTCTGATAAAATTTCTCACATCATAACCCTCTACTTCCTGTGTCTGAGCCAATTTTGCACCCATCTAAAAACATCACCCTGAACTCCCACTTCTTTTAGTTTAATGCCCAACCTCTCATGTGGCACCTTATCAAATGCTTTCGGAAAGTCAACATAAATAATATCATATGCTCCATTTTGATCGTAGATAAATAATATCATATGTTCCACTTTGATCGTAATGCTCCACTTTGATTGTAAAATATGCACTATGCAAAATATAATACAAGAAACATAAAAGAAACCTGTGTGCTCTTTAGAGCCTGACTACACAATAACAGAAACAATTGCCTGGCTTTCCATTTGCTGAGTGCAGCTGCACAGACACAAGAAAACCGAAACTAGAGTGTTGCTATTACTTTTTTGGCAAATGTCCTCACCCAGAACACTAAGACACCACTTCAGCTTTTTCTTCTTCTCTTTAGAACTGAAGTGCTGAGAGACTCCTTTAGGGTCACATAGTGAGGCATACCCAGCGATGTGGTGATATTAGGCCATATTACCAGTCTGCTTTACCTGAGCTGCTTTTTGAAGAATCGTCTAAGGCCACAATAGATTTTTAAAAGATAAAGTTTACCTGAGGTTGTTGAAGGCTGTGAGAGTGTGGAGCACTCCATATCAAAAGACAAGAAATTAATATATATGGAATATGTCCATCCATTAATCAATTGGCTGACTTGTTTAAGTCAGGTTAGGCTCATGGATTTCCAGGGAATGTTTTAGCATCAACTAACCTTGTACAGGGTGCTGACAAAACTGACTTTCTGCCAGCAAACTTTTACACTAACTCACCTCCCAATGCCAATCTCATTGTAGCCATGGGATGTCAAAAACACACATAATGGTGAGCCCATGTTGAAAAAGAATATACGCGGCAGCAAAGAAATGTCACAAAAATAAAGATAAATAATAATAACTCACTTATATATACTGCTCAAAAAATTAAAGGAACAGTTTTTAATCAGAGTATAGCATGAAGTCAATGAAACTTCTGGGATATTGATCTGGTCAGTTAAGTAGCACAGGGGGTTGTAAATCAGTTTCAGCTGCTCTGGTGTTAATAAAATTAACAACAGGTGCAATAGAGGGGCAACAATGAGCTGACCCCCATAACAAGAATGGTTTAACAGGTGGAGGCCACTGACATTTTTTCCTCCTCATCTTTTCTGACTGTTTTTTCACTAGTTTTGCATTTGGCTATGGTCAATGTCACTACTGGTAGCATGAGGTGATACCTGGACCCTACAGAGGGTGCATAGGTAGTCCAACTTCTCCAGGGTGGCACATCAATACATGCCATTGCCAGGTTTGCTGTGTCTCCCAGCACAGTCTCAAGGGCATGGAGGAGATTCCACGAGAGAAGCAGTTACTCTAAGAGAGCAGGACGAGTATCTTCTCCTTTGGGCAAGGAGGAACAGGATGAGCACTGCCAGAACCCTACAAAATGACCTCCAGCAGGCCACTGGTGTGAATGTCTCTGACCCAACAATCAGAAACAGACTTCATGAGGGTGGCCTTAGGGCCCGGTGCTCACTGCTGAGCCTGAGCTCGATTGGCATTTGCCATAGAATACCAGGATTGGCCGGTTTGGGGGCACTTTTCAGTTAGTAATAATGCATTTTTGAGCTGTTCAAGGAAATGCAGTGTGTCATCGCCCTCGTGGCTCGTGGTGAACACCTTGACTTTGGCAGTATGTTGTTTGTTTGGAGCTTTCTCCTAGGGCTGTGCACATGTGAATTCCTCCTCCTCCTCCCCTTTTGGGTTTTATCCTCCTCAGTATAGCTCATGAGCATAAGGGTTTTTTTTTCTGATCTCTTTTGGACAAGTGTTTTTTTCTTCTGGTATATCTAGTGTCCCCTCTTGGGTGTGTTTTGTGCATTTCACTTCAGATGCCTTCCTGGTAAAGGAGTAGAATGGACTCAGGCATGAGGTGGTCTCAGCTCTCTTTTGGGTTCCCAGCTGAGTTTTCCTAGGGAGTGGTGCACCAGAGTAATATAAATATAAATGGATAGTTTATCAAGTGTACACTTATATTAACAATTTAATAAAAACAGGATTATGAAGTTATTTAAATGTGTTGATGGTAAAAACCAGTTAGATCAGGAGTGTCCTTAAAATCCCTACAGAAGGACCTGGAAAGAACTCACTCATGGTGACCCCCACACTTTAAAGCCCACAATAACAGTGCTGCCAAATTTGTGACTGCGTTCAGGGAGAAACCTATTTTAATATTTCTAAGGGGAATCTTTGATAGCTGGCTTGGGGACTCCAGAACATCTGCTCTTGTTTTTCCAGTTTGTCAGCATTTCACTTGCTGGTATGCTGTTACTCCTGCTCTTCCAACTGAGAGCTCACTTGACTCACTTGAGGCAGCCTTGACTACAGGCTTCCTGGATCCACAGATCTGTGTATGCATAGGGTCTTCTGCAGACTTCGCTGATACAGCCTCCTGAACTGTTGTCCTGCTGATTTGGCCAGTTATTTGGCTTTAACATTTTTAAATATAGGATGTCTCACCTGTGTGTAAGCTTATTAGTCATTTTAGAGGATCATCTAGTCAATTTCTATCATTGTTTTCCTCATAATATTTTTAAAATGAAAGAGGCCACTGACATCAGGGAATACCATTGTCATGAAGGGGTCTACAACAATCTTTAGGTAGGTGGTACATATGAAAGTAATATCCTCATGAATGCCAAGACCCAAGGTTTCCCAGAAGAACATTGCTTAGAGCATCACACTCTCTCTGCTGGCTTTCCTTCTTCCCATAGTGCATCCTGCTGCCATCTCTTCCCCAGGTAAACAATGTACATGCACCCAGCCATCCACATGATCTAAAAAAGTTGTGATTCATCAGACCAGCCCACCTTCTTCCTTTGTTCAAAGGTCCGGCTCTGATGCTCACATGCCTGTTGTAGGTGTTTTCGGCGGTGGACAGGGGTCAGCATGGGCACTCTGGCTGGTCTGCAACTACACATAAGCAGCAGACTGAAATGCAGTGTGAGTTCTGACACCTTTCTCCCACAGCCAACTTTTACTTTTTCAGCAATTTGTGCTACGGTAGCTCTTCCTTGGAATCGGACCAAATGGACTAGCCTTCAGTCCCCAGGCTGCCCCATGAGCCTTGAGTGCCAAAGACCCTGTCACCGGTTCACTGTTTATCCTTTCTTGGACCACTTTTGGTAGGTACTAATCACTGCATACTGGTAACTAACCATTTTAGAGATGCTCTGTCCCAGTCATCTAGCCATCACATCTTGGCCCTTATCAAAGTTGCTCAAACCCTTATGCTTGCCCATTTTTCCTGCTTTTAACACATCGGCTTCAAGAACTGTTCACTTGCTACCTAATATTTCTCACTCCTTGACAGGTACCATTGTAACTACATAATCAATGTTATTCTCAGTTCACCTGTCACTGGTTGTAATGTTGTGCCTGGTATATTTAATTTTATCACAACATTTTGGATGAGATTCTTCCTGGTCAAGGTTGAAATACAGTCTAATCATTTCAGAGTTACCACTTGTGATGTCTCAGCTTCTCTTTTCTTTAGGTTCATGCAAATTTCCAGTTGACATTTTGGGAAAAACACAAGTTTGTTCTTGATTTGGTAGTTGATCCACACAAAAATTAATTAAGTAAAAGCTCTGTTTTTTTCCATGAACTTAAAAAGCAAACTAAATGCATTAAGCATGTATCAAATAGCACCTTAATAGAATGTGACCACAAAAATGCCATTTCTGGCTTACCTGGTTCTTAATATGTATTTTATATTACCGAGTGAGGTGAAACGTTGCATCACAGCTAAGCTCATTCAGGTAAAATCCATATTACTAACCGAGAATGGTAAACCGGATATGGACGCAGGGACCTGCCTGATGACGCAGGAGACATAGTGCGCAGGCGCCACACAAAGCCCCCCTCCCCACAGTAAAACGAGAGAGACTACGAACCGTCTGACATACCGCAAGCAGGATAAAGCGAGGTCAGAAATAAAAGACAGAGTAGGAAACAAAGTAAAACGTCATAAAGAGGTTAAAGAACGGGGCCAAACACATGGAGAGCAGGTTACAGATGATGAAAACTGGAATGCAACAGCTTCAAAAAAACCTAGGCATGAAACACATGCACAGCGAGATACAGAATATAAAGGCAGAAATAACGACAGTTAAACGTCCACACCACACAGCGGAGGCAGACCCGGAAGGTGCAGGCGCCTACATCGCGCGTCGGAAGGCACGGGAAAGTACGAAAGGCAAAGGCGCCTACACAGCATGGTAAAACCCGACATAATACGGAAGGCGCAGGCGTTGCCGCCATTTTGTGAGTGGCACTAATGCGTAGTGAAGGCGCAGGCGTCACTGCCATATTGTGCATGGCACTACTTCAGAGTGAAGTTAGGAATAATGTGCTGCTTGGGATCATACAAAACGCCGAACGCAACTCACCGTCTCAAACTGCGGAGGCAAAGCAGGCACGGGTTCAAACGAAACGAGCTCGACTGACAGATATACGCCTACAACGCGCGTCTCAAACCGCAGAAGCAGGGCAAGCACGGGTTCAAAACAACGCAAGCTCCTACAACGTGCATCTGAAACTACGGCTGCCCAGCGGGCACGGGTTCAAAACGCCGGGGGTAGGTGAGCGAAGCGAGCAGGGGGCAAAGCCCCCTTGTTCTTTTATGAATTGGTTCACTGAATGATACCTCTTAGAGGAGCTTTCACATAAAATTCTAATGGGAATCCTATTTACTTCATGTCCCATAACTCTTGAAGACAGTATTGTTCCAGCACTGGATGTTAATGTTGGTGTTGATTGCACAGTTTTACTTTGTAAAACTGGATAAACGAATGCCCCGCATTAGTGCACCTACTTTGAAATTACCTACCTCATTACCTTGTCTCTCTATTATAATAAAAAAATCGTGGGATGAGACGTAACATTTTCAGAGAGATACTTTCACGTCCCGCGAGACGAGACTTTGTGCCAAGTGATTTAACCACGCCCAGGGCCGGAAATAAAAAACAAAGAGTAGATGACAAAGTAGAAGGTCATAAAGAATTCAAAAACGTTGGCACAACAACAACAACATTTATTTATATAGCACATTTTCATACAAAAAGTAGCTCAAAGTGCTTTACATAATGAAGAAAAGAAAAATAAAAGACAAAATAAGAAATTAAAATAAGGCAACATTAGTTAACATAGAAAAGGAGTAAGGTCCGATGGCCAGGGTGGACAGAAAAAACAAAAAAAAACTCCAGAAAGCTGGAGAAAAAAATAAAATCTGTAGGGGTTCCAGGCCACGAGACCGCCCAGTCCCCTCTGGGCATTCTACCTAACATAAATGAAATAGTCCTCTTGGTAGTTAGGGTTCTCACGGAGTCACTTGATGCTGATGGTCATACACACTTCTGGCTTTTAATCCATCCATCATTGTTGGAACATCATGGTGCTTTGGGTAGATGGTGGTGGACCACCACCAAAAGGACACCAGAAAAGGAAACAGAAGAGAGAGTAGGGGTTAGTACAGATTTTAGAGCCACCATGAATAGTTATTATAATGAATTGGATATACAGAGTATCAGAATTTAAATTACAGTGAAGTTATGAGAAGGCCATGTTAAAGTAATGTGTTTTCAGCAGTTTTTTAAAGTCCACAAGCGATACACATACAGAGCAGGTTAGAGATAATGAAAGTACTAAAATTCGAAGGTCTCAAAAAAATTATAGTAAGGATCGCATTAGCGCAAACATATGGAAATTATTACTCTGTGAAATAACGGATCAGCGAAAAGAGATTGAATATATTGTTCACATTTAAACTTTAAGTCGGAAACTTGTAGATCGTCTAATTCATGTTGCCATCAGGGAAAAGTAGTGTTTCTTCCCAGTGAAGAGGCGTATCCGCGAGAATTAAAAGATTTGTTGTTTGGTGAAAGTGAAATCCTCATACGCAAGCGGCAGTGGGGTTGGCAAGCGAAGCGAGCAGGGGGCGAAACCCCCTAGTAATTAGACCTTATTAGAGCAGTGTAGTTTAGGTTTAGGTTTAGGTTTATTTGTCATATATAGGTTAACACAGGGTCAACATACAATGAAATGTGTATGACGAGAAAAACAAGTCACTCAGCCTAGATCCAATAAAGCTTAAAAAAAGATTACAAGTTAAAAATAGACAAGTCATATAAAATAAAATGTGTATGTTTTAAAAGAAGTTATAGAGCAATATGAGTTGAATGAGCAGCAAGTACAAATGACAGTTATTGCACAGATAATGTTTTATAAGTGCAGATGCATATTCCATAAAGTGCAGATGCATGTTCCAATAAGTATTCAGTGTGTGCAGGTACAGTTTGTGTGTGAGTAGTGCAATGTAGATGTAATGTAAGTGTGTGTAAGTGTTCAGGTGTTGCTGTTGAGGAGTCGAATGGCCTGGTGGTAAAAGCTGTTCTTAAGTCTTGTAGTCCGAGCAGCCAGACTCCTGTATCGTCTGCCAGACGGTAACAAGGAGAACAGCTGGCGTGCTGGATGGCTGTGGTCCTTTATGATGCTGCTTGTCTTACGCAAGCACCGATGGAGGTAAATGTCTTCAATGGCAGGAAGACTCTTGCCCGTGATGTGCTCTGCTGCCTTCACCACTCTCTGTAGTGATTTCCGGCTGCTGGCAGAGCAGCTCCCATACCAGACGGTAATGCAGCCCGTTAGCAGACTCTCGACCACACTCCTGTAAAAGTTTGAGGTGATGTTGGCATTCATGCCAAACTTCCTCAGCCTCCTCAGGAAGTAGAGCCGCTGGCGAGCTTTCTTGACCACAGTGTCTATGTGAAGGGTCCACGAGAGATCCTTGGTGATGTTTACTCCGAGGAACTTGAAGCTGTTGACCCTTTCAACTTCTATGCCACTGATGTAGATGGCCTGGTGTTCTCTGCCTTGTTGTTTTCGATAGTCCACAATCATCTCCTTGGTTTTGCTGACGTTAAGAGACAAGTTGTTATCTAGGCACCAATTACTCAATGCCAGCACCTCCTCTCTGTAGGCCGTCTCATCATTGTCAGTGATAAGGCCTATGATGGTTGTGTCGTCTGCAAACTTGATGATGGTGTTTGTGCCGTGTTTTGCAACACAGTCATGGGTGAACAAGGAATACAAGAGGGGGCTAAGCACACAGCCCTGCGGCGCTCCTGTGTTTAAAATGAGTGATGAGGATGTGTGTTTGCCGACTCTCACCACCTGGGACCTGTTTGTGAGGAAAGAGAAAATCCATCTGCAGATGGTCGTCCCCAACCCAAGGTCGTCAAGCTTCAAGACGAGTTTTGAGGGGATGATGGTGTTGAATGCCGAGCTGTAATCTATGAACAGCATTCTTACATATGTATTTCCTCTTTCCAGGTGGGTGAGGGCAATGTTTATTGTTAGCGCAACGGCATCCTCTGTCGATCTGTTTGCTCTGTAAGCAAATTGGAGAGGATCCAGCGTGTCAGGGAGGGAGGAGCAGATGTAACCTTTGACTAGTTGCTCGAAGCACATCATAATGACCGATGTCAGTGCAACCGGGCGATAGTCATTCAGACAGGAGACCACCGGTTTCTTTGGGACAGGAATGATGGTGGATGCCTTGAAGGAAGTGGGGACCACTGACTGCCTCAGGGAGAGATTGAAAATTTTGGTGAACACACCTGCTAGCTGGTCAGCACACGCCCTGAGGGCGCGGCCTGGGATGCCATCTGGTCCCGGAGCTTTGCGAGGATTGACCTTTTTGAAGGACCTTCTCACATCAGTGTGAAGCTATCGGTTAGGTATTCATTGACACTGAAATTTGACAGGAAGTTAGAGATCAGAGTGCACCAGGTGATGAAAGCTAAGCTAGAAAACAAAGTAAAGGGTCAATACTGTGCTGACTGCATTGGATGGCAGCAGAATTTAGTTAGAAAAGGAATCAGGAGATGAATCAAACCAAAAAAATAAGCAGTTGGTCATAACCCCAAAGTCAAAAAACAAATTACCAAGGCTCAATACTTGTAACAAAAATTGTAGTCAAAAAGAGATGACGGCAATTCAAAAACCAATAAATACACAAATAACCAGAGCAAAAATGTTAATCTTAAATCAAAGTCAAAAAGCAGAGCTGGAATTTGTTAAATAATATTTCAAACAACAAAGGAATTAAAGTTTTAAGTTTTGGGTTGAATCCAATCAAGTACAACCAGTAAGTGCACAATGTGACTTTTATGTGTTACGTGTCGCACACTTCCATTTAACTTTTTCTAGCAATGGCCTTGTCAACCATCCACAAATACTCCTCAAAATGATGGCATCCATACGAAAAACAAAATGCTGTTGTGATTGGATGTTACAGTACTCATTTTCAACATTGGTAAAAACATATCAAACCCCAAAATAAATGTGACCATCAGATTCCTTCATCTGTAACACCTCTAAAACAAGGTCTAAATAATTTTCAGAGGACAAAGAGCATTTATAAAAACATATGAGACTGATAATGATGAGACACCAAAAGTCAAAATGATTGTGTGACTGATTCAATATGTGAACCAAAAATCAAAGTCAAAAATTCATTACCCTGAAATACTGTAAGTTACCAGAAAATGTAAATTAAGCTTTATCAAAAAATTTTGAAAATATCCACAACTTTGGGCAGTAAAAAACATGTGACAAAGACTTGCATCCCGTTGTGCCAATGATGTCATGTGACATGACTTTACCGAAACACAATCTTTAGCAACAGTTCATTTCATCGCAGGAACAACTACATAAAATGATGGCACCTGTTGAAAGCAAGCTGGTTTTGCAGTATTTTTCAAGAAGTAACAATAAATAAAATTAACAAATCTTAAACAAAAATATGACCAGAAAATAAGATCAATTTTTGAATCATCCATCCATCCATTATCCAACCCGCTATATCCTAACTACAGGGTCACGGGGGTCTGCTGGAGCCAATCCCAGCCAACACAGGGTGCAAGGCAGGGAACAAATCCCGGGCAGGGCGCCAGCCCACCACAGGACACACACACTAGAGACAATTTAGAAACGCCAACGCTCATAACCTGCATGTCTTTGGACTGTGGGAGGAAACCCACGCAGACACAGGAAGAACATGCAAACTCCACGCAGGGAGAACCCGGGAAGTGAACCCAGGTCTCCTAACTGCGAGGCAGCAGCGCTACCACTGCGCGACCGTGCCACCCATTTTTGATTCATTTATACCGTATATGCTCACGTATAAGTCTGGTCTTGAAAACCGAAAAATCAATCATAAAATCGGACCCCGACTTATGCACTCGTTCAAAAATGCAACACTTAATTTTTCTTTTTTTTACATCTTCTTGCCTACTTCAATCTTGCATCAGTTTCTCAGACTTATTGAATTTTGTTGCAGCAGCGCAGTTACCAATTTCTTTTCGCTACTTCAATGACATTTAATTTAAAACCAGCTTCATATTTTCTTCTGATCGAACATTCCATCATAGATTAGGGATGCTCTTACAATAAAGGTGTATGAGGGTGTGAAATACAAAAAACATAAAACAGTGCAAGCATTGCTTTGGAATAGTTCAGCTCTTACTGTGTGGTCATGTAGGCACGATAGTGTGAGAGAGAGAGGTTAGGAGTACGCGCTGATACAGCGCATTACTGCACCCACATAGAATAAAAAGGCAGTGTGCTCAGTGGTTACTCTCTCAGGTGGGTGTTAGCATATCATAATCTCTTGGACCAATAGTGTGAGTTTTCTGCATTCAGCTTATACAACCAACATTATAAAATACCGGAAATTATTCTGTAAAATCAACTCCTGAGTTATCTGCGAGAGAACTTATCTGCGAGTATACAGTATATGGTAGTTCAAAACCATCATAAGCAGTTACTGTATTGGGTTGCTCAGAAAAATTTACAAAGCTAAGAAAAAAACATCAACCATTGTAACGGTGAGTGCATTTACATGCACTTCAAAAATGCCCTATCTACCCTTATTGGGGATAGTAGTCTCTGAGAACCCAGGTTACCACACATAGATTTCTCCACAAGTAACACGGTTATGTGGCCAGGTAAGCCCTTTACCCAGTTGCACTGAAGGATTTCGTGGGCTGTGCACGTCCATTGCACTCTGTTAGCCTGCGCATGTCTTTGCTTTGCACACACATTCAGGCATCACAGGTGGAAAACAGTGGCAGCATCCACAAAGATAAATATCCTGAGGCAAATACTCAAGTGATCACATTATTCCGGCTCATGGTCGAAATAGTCTTTCTCAGTATTTCGGAATTTTGTAAATTTATGTTGATGAGCTGAACAAAACTTACTAATTTCAGCAGCACTTTCTCAGGACACCCGGCCTTAATGCTTGATTTTGGATTTACTGTGGCCATTGATGATGTTTAATCTTTTTTAGTGCATTTTTTTGACATTGGAGAATTTTGCCAATAGAACTCCATAAGTGGACTTGCCCATGTAAACAGGAGATTTAAAGAAACCAGGTTTCTGCTTTAAAACCTGGTTACTCCCCTTACCTGGATTTGTGTATGCTTGTTAGCACACACAGTAAATACAAAATTCTCTTTCTCATTCTTTGCCTAATTGTTTACTTACTTAGAACATTTCTCAACTTAGTGACTGGAATGAAATCATTTTGCTACTTTTGTTTATTTTTGACTGGTTTCAGAGATTCCAGCTCATTTTGTATTTGTGTTGGTACAACACAGTGTGATGGTAGGGTGCATGCATACTGACTCGTAATGTCACCGTTGTGACCTTCCTAAATCTGTAGACAGATCACAGGATTTGTGTGTTTGTAGAAAAGAGAAGAAAATTAACCAGTAAATGGTAGAAACAAAAAGGAGCAGGTATGAGCATTTTCTTTAAACAGGTTTCAGTCAAAAGCACTTGAAGAACTAAACACTAAACAAAATCAAACATCAAAACCAAAACACTAAAGCAAAAACCATAAGCAAAATAATTTAAAGCAAGTCTCTTAACTTGCATTAAAATTCTTTATTTTGTCTTAAATCCAGTGTAGAGATAACGTAATGCAGCGTTATTTTCTACTAGGGGGCTCCGCCCCCTGCTCGCTTCGCTCGCCAACCCCTGGTGTTGGGAAATTACAAAGAGCGTGATGTATGAATGAGATATAGCATAGTGTGAAGGTGTAGATGACGCAGATAGGAAGCAAACAATAAAGTGTTTGGCACAGTGTAAAGGTTTATTGGAAAATTTCTTTGTAAACAACATTAGTAGTAAAGATGGTGTGTTGTCCTTGAATGAGTTTTCCTTGGCATGGAGCATTTATGACGTTAACTTCAACGTCAGATGAACGTCGAACTTGTGAGAAGGTCACATAAAGTTGTCCATGTACAAAAACGGGCTCAGATAGGTAGATGCCAACCTTGTCTATGGGTTGTCCTTGTGATTTGTTGATGGTTATGGCAAAGGCAGGTTTAATGGGGAATTGTTTCCGTTTAAGTGTAAAAGGTAATTCCAGGTCAGAACTTGTAAGGTCAATTCTAGGAATTAGAACAGTATTGTTAGCATGTGATCCTGTAAGAACTGTTGCTTGAATAACATTGTGTGTTATGGTGTAGACGACTAAACGTGTACCATTGTATAAACCCTGTTTAGTGTTAAGGTTTCTTAATAGCATGATTATTGTTCCATTTTTAAGGCTAAGACTGTGTTGTGGTAATCCGGCTGGGTTAATAGTGTTCAAATATTCTAAGGGGAAATTAAGATGGTCATTGTCGTCATCAGAGTCAACTTTGTCAGAGCTTAGAAAGAGCCGTGCCTCTCCAGGAAGTAATGAAATGACCTGGTTATTAATGTGATCAACAGTAATATTTTTTGGACATAATATAGTTCGTTGTGTTAAAAGGGGCATTTGGTCTAATGAGACCGGTGTTCCAAATATCTCCGTAAGTAAGTCGTCGCAGATAAAGGGTTGAGGAATTGTAATAATATCTGGGTGAAGTCCATCTGTATTGGTGAGTGTACAATGTTGTAGTTGTAATAACCAATTGTTATATTCGGGATCTGTAAATCGCATGTTTTGTACCAAGTGTATGTTTTTAAAGCAATGCCAATTGTTCACGTAACATTTTTTGTTCCGCGGTTTTAGAAGCGCGTTCTTGGCGCCGACGTGAATGTTTTTTTTTTATGCGGGTTCGTGTTTGTGGTCTCGTTACTCGAGCCGTCTAGTTTTGTAGCCGTGATCGTGAATTGATGACTTGTTTGATCTTTATCGTTAGGAATATGGATAAGTAATAAGGAGGATCGAACTCACTGTTAATATGCGGACTGTTCGTTTCTTCATATTATCACCAATCAGGTCTTGCGCCTGTAAATGTGTTGTAGTTCGGCCTCTTTTTGTTTATGTATGACGTCGTAGCGAATTTTAAGGTGGACTGAATAAGAGCTGAGCGGATTGCATGTGGAGCAATAGGTAAGCACTGTCTAAAATCTCCTCCTAATAAAAGTACCTTTCCTCTAAAGGGAATATTATTATTCATCAACGCAATGCCAATTGTCCGCGTATTTTAAGGTGGACTGAACAATAGCTGAGCGCACCGCAAGTGGAGCAATAGTTAAGCACTGTCTAAAATCTCCTCCTAATAAAAGTACCTTTCCTGCAAAGGGAATATTATTATTCATCAACGTTTGTAGAAGTTTATCAATGGTGTTGAGTAAGTGACTGGATGCCATTGTACATTCATCTATAATTAATAGTGTGGCAAGACGGATGTCACGTGCATTGTTACTGTTCATTTTCATAGTGGATACCGATGTTTCTGTGATTGGGACCGGTATTTTGAATAAGCAGTGACATGTGTTTTTGGAGCCGAGACATTTTTTCTTCCGCGGTTTTAGAAGCGCGTTGTAGGTGGCAACGTGATTTGTGTATATTTGCGTTCTTGATTTGTTTCAGGGTGCACTGTTCCAATGCGATGTAATATTTGTCCACATACCCGAAAGCAGTATGGGCCATTGCCTTTTGGTGACCTGATATTTACTCCGGTAGATGCAAAATCAAATCAACTATTGTAGGATGTAATGCAGTTCATAAAGTTTTTACTTTCAGGTACTTCGTTAGTTAGAAGCTTCTGTAGATATGCAGGATATGAATGTAAAGGAGGGAGTGTAATTTAACCCTTTTGAGAACAACGTGTAAATTCATTACCTGTATTGCCATTTGTTTCTTCAGGGAAGTTAAGTGAATGACAATGATTGCAAATGACATTCATTAATCCCAATGAATTTTCATGAATAGTGGACTTATTATTGAACGCGTTGTCAGCTAACTGGCGCAATCGTTAGTGTGGTCGTGGGTGTGAATCGTCCTTTTTGTGTATGTTTCGCGTGCTATGTCCGTAGTCTGTCCCGTTTCATGTCCAATGGGCTGTGTGTGGCGCTCGCAGCTTTTTTTTGTGTGTGCTGGGGTTTGGGACATTTTTTCTCCCTTAGTTTCAGAAGCGCGTTGTTTGCGCCGCCGTGTATTTTGTTTTTTCATGCGGGTTCGTGTGTTTGGTCCCGTTATCCGAGCCGAATCGTTTTGTACCCGTGAGCGTGTATTCATGACTGTTGTTCTTCAGTGTGAGAAATATGGATAAGTAATAAGGAGGATCGCACTCACTGTTAAGATGGAGCCTTTTCTGCAGTTGAACGGTTAATAGTGCTTTATTGTAAGGAGATCCACCTATGCTGCATAGTGTGAAGGTGTTGAGATGACATATGTTTAATATGGACGGATCCTTTAGAAATGGGGCTTTGGGTGTCACTTCTTATTGATGTTAGTGTGTTTGTGGGTCTGATTGGTTGTTGTTGTGAACGTTTCGTGTGCCATGTCCGTAGTCTGTCCTGTTTCGTCTCTAAGGGGCTTGGTGTGGCGGTCACGGCTTCTTTTTTTTGGTGTGGTAGGAGCTTGTTGAATCCTCCTCTTTGTCTGTGTCCCGTTTCGTGTGCAATGGGATTCGTGCGGCGCCGCTGTGTGCTTTGCCGGCGTCTGGGGGGGGGGGGGGGGGGGGGGGATTGGTGGGGCGCGAGCGTCTTCTTTCTTTTTGTGTGCCAGGGGCTTGTTGAATCCTCCTCTTTGTGTGTGTCCCATCCGTTGCTTGTAGGCTGGGGGTTCGGGTTCATTTTTTTTGTGTGCCAGGGGCTTGTTGAATCGTCCTCTTTGTGTGTGTCCCGTCCGTTGCTTGTAGGGGGGGGGGTGCTTGGAGGTGGGTGTGGGATTTGTGGTGCGCGAGCGGTTTTTTTGTTTTTGTGTGCTAGTTTCGTGCGCCGCTGTGTGCGTCGCCTGCGTTTGACTCCTTTTTTCTGTGCTGACTCCTTTTTTCTGTGGTCACGGCGCCTCATTTCTTTGACTCCTTTTTTCTGTGCTCAGTCCTTTTTTCTTTGACTCCTTTTTTCTGTGCTCACTCCTTTTTTCTGTGGTCGCGGCCGCCTCTCGCGGCGCCTCATTTCTTGGGGCGCCTGCGCAGTACGTCTTTTTGCGGCTACGGCCCATGGCCGGATGTCCCTGCGTCCATCCGGTTTAGCATTCTCGGTTAGTAATGTGGATTCTCTAATGTAAAAACTAATGACCAGACTATGGTAATGAGGACAGAGATGGGTGATACATGAACACCGCACACAGCCTTAAACTGATGGCCATATTTATTGTCTTAAATCACACATTTAATTATGAACTTCACTGGACTCTGTACATGTGACAATGATGACCTTATAATGACCCTATAATCATCCTCTGGCTGTACTCACTCACTTATATGCCTACTGGATGAGCTTGTACTCTCACTGATACTAGGTGGGTGATCTTGAGTAATTCTCCAGGCAATTCTCTCACTGATGCTGTCTCTGTTATAAAATAATGCTGAGCGTGAAAGGACCCCTACACAAACCTATAATATTAGAATATTAAACAAATTTATATGAGAGCAGGCCATTCTGGCCAACAAGTTCATCCGTCCTATTCACCTACATTGTCCAAAATAACATCAAGAAGAGATCTGAAGATCTTTCTGTCCACTGCACTAAGTGGTAATTTTTTGCATGTGTCTATGGTTCTTTGCATGAAGAAAACCTTTTTAATGTTTTTGCAAAATATGCCCTTAGCAGGTTTCCAAACATGTCCCCAGGTTCTTGTTGCAGAACCTATTTTAAAGTAACTCTTAGAATCTACTGTACTAATTAATTTTAAACATTTCAGTTATGTCCCCTCTTAATCTCTGCTTGCTCAGACTGAAAAAGTGTGACTATTTCAGTCTCTCCTCATAACTTTTAGCCCTGGAATCAGCCTAGTCAGACTTCTCTAGACCATTTCTTGTGCTGATATGCCCTTTTTGTAATATTGAGACCAAAACTATACACAGAATTCCACACGAGGCCTGACGAGTACCTTATATAACTCAAGTATAACCTCTCTTGACTTGTACTCCACACATCATGCTGTATAACTTGAAACCCGATTAGCTTTCATCATCGTTTCTGTTCACCGTCTGGATGTAGATAGAAGTGACGTGTCTACTATGACTCCTAGGTCCTTGTCGCATTTTTTAAATTGCTGACCTCCCATTGTGCACTCAAATCTAATATTTCTACTTTCTGTGTCTAATACCTTACATTTACTTACATTATATTTCACCTGCCTCAAATCTACCCAAGCCCGTATGTTGTCCAAGTCCCTCTTACACTTTAGCTGATTCTTCGTCATCTGCTTTTCCACATAGTTTGGCATCATCTACAAATTCAACTAGGTTACTGCTTATGTTCTTGTACAGACCATATACAGCATTACATACCAGCACAGTACAGTCAAGGCCTTAGGCAGGTTTGTTGAGCTACGTCCTTTATCAAACCCAGCCTTTCATTTCAGGTGTAGTACAACTGAAGGGTCTCCAGGGGGCACTGTACTCCGGCAACTCACCAGCAAGGTGGCCATTTGAAGACGTTAGTGTTAGTTATTTGAATTGTTTGACACCTGACGTCCTTCCTAATTATCCCACTACACAAATTGTCAGTCCCTCTTAGGGCGGGTGGGCTTTATTTTGTGTTCTGTTGTATGCTTTCATCTTTTGACTGTCTTTGTTTGTATTTACATTGTAATATTTAATTTTAACTTATAAATGCTTTCCATTTTCTACTCACCAGTGTGTTAGCATCTCCCTGTTGGTCATAAAAGGGGTGTGACATGTTTCCACATTGTTGCAGTGGCCCTCAAAGATTCCTTGGGTGCAGAAGCAGGTGGGTCTTCTTACCGGTCACCAACAGTTCCTGTAAAGTGTAAACTTGGCTGCAGTAGTAGCATTGTTACGTGTAAAGAGCACATTAAAATTATTTCTTAAAATCCGACCGTCATGCAATTGTGATGTGCATTGTTAAGGTTTTCTTTTTTATTTCCCTGTAACTGCAGAATTTGTGCTTACCCTAAAGTATAACCTCTGTTGTTATCCTCCTAATATATCGTCTGACCATTGACCCATTTTCATACACAAATTCGGCTTTGATTTGTGGGTTACAGAGTGCATTGTATGTGCCTTAGGCACAAGACATGAATAAGTCCTTGAGTCAGAGGACATAGTCACACAATCATACCCACAATCACTTGCAGCTTTCAGTATTTTGGTTGTGGGATAAAACTGATAAACCTAAACAAAACCTCAAAGGGATTCTGGGAGGACCTGCAAACTCTACACTTGAGCTTCCAACCCGGTCATCTGAAACTGTGAAGCAGCAGCACTAACCATTGTGAATATTTCTAATCTTATATCACAGCTCCAGTTGATTCAAAACTCTGCTGCAAGAGTCCTTACACAAACCAGCAACAGTGAGCACATCACCACACCCATCCTGCTTCGCCTTCACTGGCTCCCTGTGTCTTACAGGATTGAATATAAAATTCTATTAATAACCTACAAAGCGTTAAATGGCCTTGCACCGGACTACATCAGTGACCTTCTAAATCACTATGCTCCTGTTCATCTACTAAGGTCCTCTGATTCTGGAAATCTTGTTGTGCTCCACACTAATCTACACTCCATGGGTGACAGGGCCTTCAGCTCCATAGCACCCAGACTTTGGAATGGCCTCCCTAAATTAATTAGATCAGCTGACTCCATTCATTCTTTTAAAAAACAACTTAAAACTCATCTATTTAGGAAGGCTTTTAACTTAACTTAACATTCTGCCCTTTCTTTCAGTTCACCTCTCTGTCCAGGTGCTCCAGATAATTTGTGTCTCTGTTATATCACAAATTAGGTTATTTATTAGGTTTTTCTTTTAGTATTGAATTTAGTATTTTACTCTGGTTTACTGTCCTTTATTCTATTTAATGCTTTGTTATCTGTTTCATTGTTCTTTTCAGGAAAACATTTGTATCCAATGTTACATATACCCTGCTGTTTTTTTCTAAGACTCTGTGAAGTGCCTTGAGCATGGGAAAGGCGCTATATAAATAAAATTTATTATTATTATTATTATTTGGCGAATGAGAAGGAAACTGGAGTTAAAATTAAAGCGCAGGTTATGACTGGTCCTGGCTTTGAACCTGAGACCCAATAGCAGCAAGTCTGTAGCACTAACCACTGTGTCACCCAAGAAGGTTTAAAGGAATTTAATTTATTATTATGGCTGCTGAACTTGAACCCTTGACAATCTAGCCCTGAGTAATACAGCTGGGACTGGGTGCAGACCTGTTTAATGGGCTCTTATATATTTCTGTTCTTTAGCATCTTATTATGTCTTTTTCCCTTATGGAGGCACTGCTCATAAATTACATCGACATTTTCAAAGCAAAAAAGGAAGAGTGAGAACTGTGAGTCAGACATATAATTTTAAAGATCAGCCAAATAATTTTCAGTTCAGCCTCTTGTCAGATTCATGCAGGGAGCGGCAAGGACCACACTGGCTTCCCATCAGGCAGTGAGAGATGACATCCAGTCTCTCTGTGGCAGGAGTCATGCTGTTCCAGGGTTAGTTAAATGATTGTGCTCATTACAGTATTTAGCCTCTGGCTTATTTCAGAGCACAAAGGATGCAAGTACTGACATCTCTTAGCCTATTTCTCCTTGCTTCCATTGGGACAGCACAGCAGGAGATAAAGGTAAGCTTCTCTCAGATGGCTGCTTTCCCCAGTGTGACAAGGTCTTCTCAAATGGCCAGCTTGGTAAGCAGCTGCTAAGAAGAAGCAGGCATGTGCTTCCACAAACTATGTACTGTTTCATGGAGTGTATTGAAAAGGGAAGGCCTGTTTTTGTTTCATATCATTACACCTTTTGGAGTACATATGACATTAAAGGTTTTTTACAATTAGAATTTCACAAATTGTGTGTCAGAAGGTTGAACCTCTTGATGACACTAGGGGCTGTCACCACGAATCCTCGGTCCTTGTTAGTATAATTGAATTAGTGGGAATGGGCATCATTACAAATAGCAGAACAGAGGAATTATGAGAAATTCATCCATTATCAAATTCTTTTCATCCATTTGAGGATCATGGGGCAGAAAAAGGCATATGAACATTTTAAAGACACATAGAGGTAGAATTTTAAAGGAATATTCCAGCCAAAATGGATTTTTATGTGTTACCTACTCCGTGTGCTTTGTAGTGATGGCTGAGAAAAATTTTTAATCTTATGTATTCATGCAGAATGGAGCTAACAAAGTTTATGCTTGAATAGAAGTAGGTGGTAGTCAAAGCTAGGCAACAGCAAACAGTATGAAAATGTCCATGAAAAAATCTCTTGTTACTTGTATTGTGTAATCCGCGTCGTCATCCAGTTGAATACTCAAAACATGAGAAATATCTGCATTTTTTTGCTAATGTTAATTCAATTCATAAAAGGAAAGTAGCCCACAACCTGAAAAACCCTTTCACATGGGGTCATGACCATGAGTCCTGGATTAAATTCAAAAATGGCCTTAGGTAGTGAGCTACTTTCTTTTAACCAGTGGAATTGATTTAACAATATTTTAGTAAAACAATGCATGCATTTTGCACGCTTTGAGTATATAACTGGATGACTTCATGTGGCTTATGCAATATGAGTAACATGAGATTTTTTTCATGGATGTTTTGATGTTGTTTGCTGTTGTCCAGCATTGGTTTCTGCCTGCTTCCATTAAAGCATAAAAATTGTTAGCTCCGTTCTGCATAAAGAGATTAAAATTAGATTATGATTAGATTAGACTACATTTTTTTCCTGGCCATTACTACAAACCACATGAGTAAGTAACATATAAAAAAAATATAATTTTTGGATGAAGTATTTCTTTAAAGTCATCACGGTGGTGCAACAGCTAGTGCTGCTTTCTCACAGTTCCAGCTGACTAGATTTAGATCCAGGCTCAGTCATGTTATCCCTGTGTCAGTGTATGTTTTTCTCTGGGTACTCTGGTTTACATTAACTAGGGGGCTTCGCTCGCCAACCCCCCCTGCCTGCTCTACATGCCAGAAACTTGCATCTGCTGCTTGCGTATGTGGATTTCACTTTCACCAAACAACAAAACTTTTAATTCTCGCGGATATGCCTCTTCATTGGGAAGAAACACTACTGTTCCCTGATGGCAACATGAATTAGACGATCTACAGGTCTCCGACTTAAAGTTTAAAGCCAAACAATATCTACATACTTCTGTCATATCACCTATGACCATATATTCAATCTCTTTTCGCTTTTACCTTTATATCAATATCGCATTGAATTTTGATTCTGTGTTTGGAATTTACATTGTGACAACGCAAAGTATAACTGCCTGTGAGTGAAAATCGCTTCTTTCTCTCTACACGAACTGCTTCTGATAATAGCATTCACACTCTGACTTAAAGTTTAAATCTGAATAATATATTCGATCTCTTTTCGCTGTTCCGTTATTTCATGGAGTAATAATTTCCGTTTGTTTGCACTAATGTGATCGTTCCTATCCTTTTTTTAAGACTTTCGAATTTTCGTACTTCCATTATCTCTAACCTGCTCTGCATGTGTATCACGCCAATGTATTTGAATTCTTTATAACGTTCTACTTTGTCATCTACTCTTTGTCTTTTATTTCCGGCCCCGGGCGTGGTTAAATCTCTTGGCACAAAGTCACATCTCGTGACCTGAAAATGTCTCTCTGAGAAAGTCACGTCTTGTCTCTCTTCCCAAGATTTTTTTATTATAATATAGAGATATGCTCTATTATTGCCTGGTACCCTTTCTGTCTTCTGTCTTCTGTCTTGCACTTAGTCCTGCTGAAATGAAAATGGCCTCCCTGTGATAAGTAGGTTTGAAAATGGATAGATGGGTAAATGAATGAATATTGTAAAACGAGCCTGTGTGGATTTTTCTCTGGTGAGCTGTTTTTTTCTCACTCATAGAGTAGACAAATGTGGTCACGTGCGAGTGTGCCCCGTACATTCAAGTGTTGTCTCCTGTCTTGCTTCCAGTGATTTTTTGTGACTCTGAAATTTACCATCGATGAGGCAGAAACTACAACTAATGTCAAGCTGCAAATGGCAGTGATTTCCTTGCTTTTTCACAGCTTTAAGTCAGTTATCTAGCAACTGTCAATAATTTGTATGTCTTCTCTAAACAATTTAGCAGCAGAATCTCCATGAACATATAGTGCAGAAGAGGAAAGAGCAGTGGCTACTCACCCAGGACTGTCCTGAGTTCTTTCTCATGGGACGTTCCAGGTGGTGCTGTCCACCAAAGCTCTGGGCACCAGGGTATCATCACACTTTGGTGGGATTTTGGCTTAGTGGCTTTCAGATGTTAGCTTTTCACTGTTGGCTTCTCAGCCAGGCACATTCATTAGAACATTAGAACAATCTAGATGAGAACAACAAAGCTCGCCAATCCTATCCACTTATTTCTTCCAAAAAAAGTTGAGTTTTGAAAGTCCCTAAAGTCTTATTGTCTACCACACTATTTGGTAGCTTATTCCAAGTCTCTATGGTTCTCTGTGTAAAGAAAAACTTCCTAATGTTTGTGTGAAATTTACCCTTAACAAGTTTCCAACTGTGTCCCCGTGTTCTTGATGAACTCATTTTAAAATGACAGTCTCGATCCACTGTACTAATTCCCATCATAATTGTAAACACTTCAATCATGTCACTTCTTAATCTTCTTTTGCTTAAACTGTATAGGTTCAGCTCTTTTAATCTTTCCTCATAGTTCAACCCCTGTAGCCCTGGAATCAGCCTAGTCGCTCTTCTCTGGACCTTTTCTAGTGCTGCTATGTCTTTTTTGTAGCCTGGAGACCAAAACTGCACACAGTACTCAAGACAAGGCCTCACCAGTCCATTATAAAGGTTGAGCAGAACCTCCTTGGACTTGTACTCCACACACTGTGCTATATAACCTGACATTCTGTTAGCCTTCTTAATGGCTTCTGAACACTGTCGGGAAGTTGAAGCAAAGAGTCTACTATGACTCCTAAATCCTTTTCATAAGGTGTACTCTCGATTTTCAGACCTCCCATTGTGTATTCAAACCTAACATTTTTACTTCCTATGTGTAATACTTTACATTTACTGACATTAAATTTCATCTGCCACAAATCTGCCCAAGCCTGTATGCTGTAAATTATCTGCTAATCCACTTATCTTGGTATCATCTGCAAACTTAATCAGCTTGTTACTTATATTCCTATCTAAATTATTTATATATATTAAAAATAGCAGCCCTAGCACTGACCCCTGTGGAACACCACTCTTAACATCACCCAGTTCTGATGAGGTTCCTCACACCATCACCCTCTGCTTCCTGTGTCTGAGCCAATTCTGCACCCATCTAAAAACATCATCCTGAACTCCCACTTCTTTTAGTTTGATGCCCAACCTTTCATGTGGCTCCTTATCGAATGCTTTCTGAAAGTCCAGATAAATCATATGCTCCACTTTGATCGTATCCTTTTGTTGCCTCCTCATAGAATTCCAGCATGTTAGTAAAACACGACCTCCCTCTTCTGACCCCATGCTGACAGTTCCTAATAACTCCTGCCCTTGCCAGGTGTTGCTCAATCTTATCCTTAATAATTCCTTCCATTAATTTTCCTGTTATGCATGTTAAGCTTACTGGCCACAGCATACCGTGTGTGTGAACCTGCAGTTCATCTTGTAATGAGGTGGATTTCTATTGTGATAACACATTCTCAGTAGGGTACAGCCTGTCTCCTGGCAGTCTACATCCAGCTCACATTCCCTATTAGTCAAATGTTTGGTGAATTCTGTTTCCCAATGGTGAGATCAAATAGCGATGTTCCAGTGAATGCTCAGCTGCCACAAGCCAGGTATCCCTATGGTCATGGGTGCCAACCTATTGTAAGCACTGGGAGGGCAAAAAACCATAGGCTGCCACATAAATAATAATAATTCAGTTTAGCTGCATTCAATAGCCTACCATAGGCAACATTAAGTGCTTGCATTCAGAGACTGGCCATTGGCTTTACTTAGGCAAAATTAAAAATTCTCATGTTTGAGGAACCTGATCTGCAATGTGCGGTGGAGTGGAGGTTTTGAATTTTGGCTGAAAGGCCTTGTAAGTTACTTTGAAGGTTTTTTTCTTATTATATGCTTGTAGGCAGCAGTGAAGATCAATAGTTAATACTTCCCTGTCGCCTGTGTATTTAATAAGCTTCGACTTATATCAATAGCCTGATCTGGCCAGCATCCCAGAGTTTTTTTTTTTTTTTCAGACAATTTTCTTGGCTTATAACTGGAATAACTGGTTTCATCTCTGCTAACACAATCACAGAGTTTTCTCTGATAACCAATTAGCTTTTTAACATAATTAATCAAAGATGAGCCTTGAGAGTTTACCATTAGGACACCGGAGTAATGGCTGCTGAAAATGGGGCGTTGCAGTCATGTGAATAACATTTTAAAAATCAGTCATTTCAAGCAACAGTAGGCTTTTACAACTCTAGTGATATCTTGGCTATATTTTTAAATTAGAAAAAAGTAACATTCCTGTCAAATTTATGGTCTGATTTCAAATTTTGAATGCTTGTATAAATTGCTAATACACTTTGGATCAATTTAGATATCATTTCTTATATCATTTTTGTTTCTGTTAGTATTACTGTTCACATTTATATTTAATTTGTATTAATGCTTTTTTTGTTTTAAATTGTATTGCTGTTTATTGTATTATTTGGAGGTTTGCACATAACAATTTAACTTACCTTTTAGGCTCAATAAATTGTGCTATACCAATAAATAAAACTAAATAAATAAAATCATGAACATTTCCAGCTACTCCCTGTTTCTCCTGTCCCTGAATGAAGTCAGACTTTGAAGCTTCACACCAGTTGTGTTTGGCCTGCAGCTCACCTTGTGCCTCTCCTGCTCTTCAATGGCAGTGATCTGTGATTATGCTCCGCCACAAACCCACGATGAAGTCACTAGGCTTGACACGTTTGTATGTCTTCATAGCCAAGACCACACACACACATACTGATTACCACAGTAATCATAGCAAGCGCATCCATCAGGGAATAAGTCAGGCCCACTCTGCCTCCTTTCACCAGAGTGAACATCTTCATTAATTCATTCAGTTTTTACATGTCACAGGGAGAGGGGTGTTTTCATCAGCTTAACCAGTTCTTCTTCTGTGTCCATGTGATACAGAGCCAGACTGAACTTTCACTGCATTTTCTTGTGTTCGTATTTAGTTTAATTGTTTATGCATTGTGTTGACTTAAATGGCAGGTTTCGGTGTCCTTTTATCACACTAGTAACATAATGTGTTGCATCTTGTTACACTACATGATATTATCAAGTCTGCTGTTCCACTGTGCTCTGTACAAGTTGTGTGGCTGGACTTTACTCCATATTCAAAGTTTATTTAATTGGCATGTGTCATAAACAGCACTTTTTCTTACCCTGTACCCAGTGCTGGCCCTTTGACCTAGAATTGGATTAAGCAGGTTAGAAGATATATATATATATATATATATATATATATATATATATATATATATATATATATATATATATATATATATACAGGGTATACAGTGGAACCTCGGCTTGCGAGCATAATTAGTTCTGGAAATGTGCTCGTAGTCCAAAGCACTCGTATATCAAAGTGAATTTCCCCATAACAAATAATGGAAGCGCAGATGATTTGTTCCATAACCCAAAACTATTCATATAAAAGTGATTAATACAAAATATAAAGTAAAAATACATAAAACAAATTAACCTGCACTTTACCTTTGAAAAGAATCATTGCTGGTGTGAGTGAGTTTCTTAAGTTTTGTGGGATTGCACCCAACGGGACGACACGCAGAAGAGCGTCCCAAAGCAATCGCAGTCTCCCAGCGCTGTAGCAGTTTGCCGTAAAAGCGAATCCGCAAAGATCGCGGACATGCTATAAGCGCCTGCCGTCGATGAGCGATACAAGGAACAAGGAACATTATAAATGTGCAGCGCCTGACTGCTGTGTCTGTATAGGAGAGCGGCAGATCCTGCTACAATAACCGCTCTGTTGCTGTTTCAAGCTGAATAAAGCTGGTGTTGCTAAAGTACTGAGACTCAGCTTCGTGTTTTAGGGTGCAAGACGGGGACTTGCACGTCACAGCACACACGTGCGTGCGAGCACACACACACACAGTCACAATGCTAATGCTGCAGTAAACGGTATACGCTCGTACAGATGTTGACTATATGAGTGAGGCATGCCGACTCAGATGGAGAACAGGAGACGATTGCCCACAATCTCGCAGCGAGAGAGAGAGAGAAGAACCATCAGCTCAGTTGTGATCACATGATGCTCAGCAGACAAAGCGTATACATACTACTCGTAGTACAAGACCTTGCTCATTTATCAAGTCAAAATTTATTAAAATTTTTTGCTCGTCTTGCAAAACACTCGTAATCCAAGTTACTCGCAAACCGAGGTTCCACTGTACTCTATATATGTAAAATCCTAAGCCTAAAAGTGCAACGATTTTGTGCAATGATTTTACGTGACTTTTTATGTGACGTTTTTTGTCATGCTTTAAATCGGGCTTATTTTAAAATCTACATATATATGTTTGGTATCATTCTCTTCACAGTTTATTGAACTTTAATGAGATGTTGCTAGATTTTCAGATTCTTATTCCGTTTTTAAATTATAAACTAAAAAATATCAAGAACTCACATCCCGTGAGACAAGACTTTGTGCCAAGAGATTTAACCATGCCCGGGGCCGGAAATAAAAGACAACAAGTAGGACAGCTGCTGTACAGGCTTTTAAATGTTCGAAGCGCCGTGAGAGATGCAGATCACGCAGCACGGCAGCAGCAGCAAGACAGTAGCTGATCAAGCAAAGAGGAGGTAAAAAAAATATTTGTTTCCCATTGTATCACCGTTTAAGAGGGGGTTTCGGAGGAGCAACCGCATCTCCTTGGAGTGCATTCAGCCCCCCCTCTTCACAACACAAGCGCAGAGACGTGAAGTGGCTGGTGAGCGAAGCAAGCGGGGGGAACCCTATAGTGTATATATATATATACTGTATATATATATATATGCAGTCCAATTACTGAGCAAACACTATGCTCTCAAAACATCCTCAACTCTTTGTGACATGGATTTCACAAGATGTTGGAAACACTCTTTTGAGATTCTGCTCCATGTTGACTGCCTCACACAATGTCAGCACATTTGCACATTCACATGCTGCGAATCTCCCATTCTATCACATCCTAAAGAGGCTTTATTGGATTCAAAACTGGAAAGGCCACAGATAACCACTGAACACATTTTCATGTTCATTAAACAACTTTGAGAGACTTTTGCTTTGTTACATGTTGCATTATCATGCTGGAAGTAGCATTAGAAAGATGGATACATTTTGGCCATGAAGGGATACATGTGGTCAGCAACAATACTCAAATAATCTGAGGCATTCAAGCAGTGGTTGATTGGTATTAACAGGCCTAATGTGTGCCAAGAGTACATTGCCCTCACCATTACACCACCAGTGGCAGCCTGGACTGTTTACACAAGGCAGGTTGGGTACACTGATTCATGCTGTTGGCACCAAATTCTGACCCAATCATCTTTGTACCTCAGCAGAAATCAAGATTCATCAGACCAGGCTACATTTCCAGTCCTCAGCTGTCCAGTTTTGGATAAGTCTGTGCCCTCTACTGCCTCAGCTTTCTGCTCTTGGCTGACAGGAGTGGAACCCACCATGGTCTTCTGCTGTTGTAGCCCATCTGCCTCAAGGTTGTTGTGCATTCTGAGACACTTTTCTGCTCACAATTATACAGAGTGGTTATCTGAGTTATTGTAGCCTGACAGCTTGAACCAGGCTGGCCATTTTCCTCTGACCTCTGTCATCAAAATTCCACAGAATTTCTGCTCAGTGATGGTTTTTTTTTTGTTTTTCACAACATTTTGAGTAAACTCTAGAGTCCATTGTCCATGAAAACCATAGGAGATCAGTAATTACAGAAATACTCGAAGCAGCTTGTTGGCCCCAGCAATCATGTCATGGTTGAAACTATTAAGATCACATTTCTTCCCCACTCTGGTGAACATTAACTGAAGCTCCTGGCCTGTATCTGCATGATTTTATGCATTATGCTGATGCCACATGATTGACCAATTAGATAATTTGCATGGATAAGCAGGTGTACTGGTGTTCCTAACAATTTGCCCAGTGAGTGTACCTATTTATAGAAGTCCTTGACGGTCTCTGTTCATGTTTTAATTCACCCATAAACTGTCATACCTTTCAACCTATTCAATTTTTAAATTTGCTTAATCCAATATTGCTTGCAGAGAAGGCTAAAGCTTCTCCAGGCTGCATATGTGCAATGTGAGAAGATGCCCTGAAATGTGTGCCAGTTTGTCACAAGGCACAAACACACCAACACCCACACCTTTGCCTACAGGGCCAGTTTAGAGCTGCCACTCAACAAAACTGACACATCTTTGTAACGTGGGAGGAAAAACAGAGTACCTGAAGAAACGCTCATGGAGAGAATGTGCAGATGAGCTCAGTCACCTGTTTCTGTGAGGCAAAGCAGTGTTCCACCAAGACCCCCATAACCTTAGAGATGACTCATCCATGTGGTGGACTCCCAGATGGGCTTAAAGTGAAGAATTGCCTTTACTTCACTATTAGCATGTAGACTTATCTTGCTCAACTGGAAGAATCCTAGCCCACCTCTTTTAAGTCAATGGATAACTAATGTTGTATACTATTTGAAATTGGAAAAAATCAAATTCTCTCTTAGAGGATCTGTTCAAAACGTTTTAAAAAACCTGACAGGATCTAATCAATAATATTTTTGAATAAGCACTTAAATTGGGGAGAAAGACTTCTTTCCCTCTATGCTACTCTCAAAAGTTTAACTCTGGCTGTTGGCCCTCCTCTCTTTCTCATGGGCGGGTGTTGAATTGAAATTAGTTTTGTTAAGTTTGACTTGTTTGTATGGAATGTTACTTGCTCTTAATAAATTCAGTTAAAAGAGACGATTCATTCATCTAACCATTTCAATTTAAGTTCCCGTTGTGGGGGCCAGGTAGCTGGCAGCTGTCATAACTAGTTTGATCTTTTCATAACAGTAAGAATGAAAAAGGTTGATTATTTTTGGTCAAGTTAGGAAGAGTTTAAAATGAAAAGCAAACCCTTGAAAAGAAGTTGCCTGAAAAGGTCCTTGTCCTTTATTCGGAGTAAGTCGCCACCGAGTACATATCTCACGCTTACATGTCTTTGATGTGGAAGTCGCTTTTCCCTGAATTTAATTCATTCAATTTCTAAACTCTTCACTTTTGGTCTTCTCTAGTAGAGAAATTTAGTGGCACCATAACAATGACAGATTGAAGGAGGAAGGCGTCTGACTAATCCTTTCCTTTTGTATAATTAAATACTGACTGCGGCTTGACTTTGATATTTTTCACAATGAAACTGAAATAGCTCAGATAATATTTAATGAGATCAATCAAGCTCATCGCCTAGCTAGTGAGTTCTAATTTTAGAATTATTTTCTGTGAAATGAGTGGAACACTATCTATCCATTGTAGAAAGGGTAGGCACCCACACCCGGAATGATGCCAAGGTGGCGACAAGTGTCAAAACAATGCATTTAATTTAACGACTAAACACACAAATGGAGAAACCTCAAAGGAGAACACAATGTGCCAAAACAACTGAAAACAAACCAGGGCTCTGGCAGCCCTGTGATGGTCCAGGTGGTCAGGCCCAACTCCCAAGTGCTACACCAAAGCACTGCCCTTCTCTCCATCTCTTTGCCAGTGAGCCTTCAAATCAAATCTTCTATAATTCCCTTGGCCAGAGGTCACTTGAGTCTCCCTCATTGGGTCACTACTGGTCAAACACAAGAATCACTTTTGGAAGCAACAAAGACCCTTCTTGGACACCAGGTGTTAACTCCCCATAGTGACTTGTGGTGTCCCTGCAGTCCCAATGTAGTCCCTAATATCCAGGACTTTTCAAGAGGTTTGGCTACATGGACCACTACCTTCCCCTTCCAGTCGGGTCCACGTTCTGTTGCCTAACCAGCAAGTCTTCCCAGATCTCACCATTATAAGGTCTTCTGTTCTGTGCTAAGCCTTTGTGCTTTCCCCCTGTCAACCAGACAGTATTGTAAGCTCTTGACAACTTTTGGCAACTTCTCCTCTGCGATTGCCTCCAGTAAATAACAGAGTTGTGGAGTTTACAGCTCTTATTCTCATGCTGACTTGCAGATTTGTGTTCCCAGTACCAATTCCAGTTTTTTCTCCTTGCACTTGTCCCACCCTTTCCTCCTTCACGGTATACGCATTACAGTTAAAATCTGAGTAGTAATAAACTTAACAAGAGTACACTAAAGGCCATTGTGGTCTTAAACTGCATGATCCCCTATCAGAGTTGTGTCTATTAGTAATGTGGACTACTTTGGCACTTGTTGAAGGGTGATAAATGCCAAGAACATGGAAAAGAGCAGAAGAGCGAGAATTTGTTGTGACAGGAAAATGTGTGAGAAAGTGCAAAATCAATAAAGAAACACATGTTTGTCTGGGCATGTAGTCAGTTTCTTGAAAGTGTAATCGTTTCCAAAATACACTTTTGGTATGTTGGTATGTTGGCAGTTACATTTCGCAATCTCTGTTTCTGCAGGTTACTCACAAACCCAAAATGCTTTCTCATTTTTGTGCACTCTGACCTGTTTGTATTTTGTGTTTTTTGTAATATATTGTTCACTACTAGTTTATAGAATGTTGCGATGGTGCCATGTATTGTATATTGGGTTGTTTAAGTATATTTACCTTGTTATGTGTATGGATTTAAAACTCAGAGAAGTTCCTAACAACTACGTTGTTTGGCAATAAATTCAACTTTAAGATCAAGTTTCTTATTTGGTGTTCTATCACCTTTGGTAATCCACTGTGCTAAAAGCTTAGAAAATGCTGTAGAAATGTTAATTAAAAAAAAAGACACCAAAGACAAATCTTAAGCTGTACTTATTTTTGCAAATCAATGTTTTTTTGAATTTCCAATATTTTTAATCATTTTATAAACCCATCACAAAAGTGTCAATGATGTGTTTGTGTGGGCTCATTTAACTCAGATTGATGCATGTGGCATGTTTGTTTTCCAAAAATTTACTTGGCATAAATACATAAAAAAGATCAGTACTATTAAAACACAAGTGGATTGGCTCTGGCCCATTCATTTCTTCTAAGCCCACCCACATATGTAATTCTGACTGTGCCGACAGCACAATATACTGTACCTCCTAAAGCGCCAATGAGAATATCACACAATGGCTACTCCACCTTCAGTCTTCAGAGCATTCAGTAAGTGATGAAACTACACTGCCCATAAAAAGTCTTCACCCCTTTGGAAGTTTTCATATTTTATTGTTATACAGCATTAAATCACAGTTGATTTAGTTTAGCTTATTTCACACCAATTATCAGACAAAGACTCTTTAATGTAAAAGTTAAAACAGATCTCTGAAAGTGGTCTAAATTAATTACAAGTATAAAACACAAAATAATTGATCAGATAAATATTCAGCCCCTTTAATACGACAAACCTAAATTATCACCAGTGTGGCCAGTTGGTTTTAGAATTAACAGAATTAGATCAGCTATCTGTAGTGAAGGGGTTTCAGTTAATTGTACCTGCGTCTGGAAGGTCCAGCTTGTGGAGAGTCAGTATGGTGGCCTAACCTACACAATAAAGAAAAAAAGAACAGTCTAAGCAACTGTGAGAAGATGACTGACAAGACCAAATGAGGGGACGGAGTCAAGAAAATATCCCAAGTCACAGAATATCAATTGGAGTTCAGTTGAATCAACAATTAAGGGATGAAAAGAGTATAACATAGCTGTAAATCTGCTTAGAGCAGGCCATTCACAAAACCTAAGAGATTGTGCAAGAAGAAGTCTAGCGATGGAGGCCACCAAGAGATCTACCCAGGCTCAGTTTGGAGAGGATGTTGTCACACACGAGCGATTAGGAGGCAGTCAACGAGCCCTGAGGCGAGTGAAAAATCGTGAGACAAAGGGTTAACCTGTGGTACTAACGCCTCTCCCTCTCTTTCTTCAGCCAAAAAGAAGAAAACTAAAAATGCATACCACACTTCTGGTTTTAAGATGGCCACCGAAGCATCACCTCTGACATTCTCTGATGATGTTGTTTCCGGCTCCGACCCGTGATGACCCTTCCGGTCTCCCAAAGATGACGTCACTTCCTCACTACATCAGTTACGGTCCCCTTTTGATGACGCTGCATTCGTCTGCCTGTTTCGACGTCATCTCCTGCCAACTCATATCCGTCCGCCATTTTTGTTGTGTATAAAGCCACCGTTTGTAAAACTCCTGTGTGATGTGCTGTAAAGTATTTTGATCACCAATTTTGACCACTGGTTTTGATTTTGTCCATTGGACATTATACGGGGACAGTCCCCAACTCTTTTCCGGTGTGGAAATTCTCCTTTTCTTATCACAATGTGCAGACAACAACTGTTGCCCAGGTGCTTCACCAGTCACAGCTTTATAAGAAAGTGGCAATGAGAAAGCAACTATTTAAAAAAATGCACTTGACATGTTGGTTTGCCAGAAGGCACATGGGAGACTCTAACGTCAGCTGGATAGATAAGCTGTTCTGTGGTATGATGAGACCAACCGTGAGCTTTTGACCATCAGACTAAGTCATTGCATATTAATCAAAAACATACCATCCCTAATTGCTAGTTTAGTTTAGTTTATATGTTTATATGCTTGACATATCTCATTGATGGTGGTCATTTTTAAATTGGATTTAATTTCATTTCACATGAGAAGACCTATTTTATTTGTTTTGTAGTAGGACTCATCAACTTCTAGCTATGCCACTGTGTTCAGTTGTAGCCTGCCTTTCCTTTTGACCCACTCTGTATAGATTTCTGTAATAAACGACCCATCGTAATTTCACAACAATCACAATGTAATCTTGTATTATTCAGCAGGTTTGTCTTTAGCCTATTAAAACCTCCTGATTTCATTTTTTTTAAACTCATGAATTATCAGTATAGTGACAAAAAATGGTGGCCTTTGTGTTCTTATAAATATGCTTTCAAAAATGTTGCTGCTCAGTTTTGTTTAACTTTTAGTAGAATCTTTCAGATATTTTGTACTGTAATTTCCTTCTGTAATTCATTTCCCCAATTGAACCAATGCTGCTTGTTTCAGCACAGTTTTGGAACTTTTTCTAAACTGCACAGCCAGCTCTGATTTCTTGGCTTTTTGTTGATATCAGTGGAGCAGTTTTGCTACTCAATGATTTCTTCCCAGATTTGATTCTCATGTCTCTGTCAATTACTGTCAAAAGGGATTATTCCTACCGGACATCCTTTGTTGGTATCCAGATGAAAATCATAGCGGTCTACCTTCTATTAATCTCTTTCACCCCAGCTGTCAAATGCCAACATGAATGACTCATTTCTGTGAAATCTCAATTTACAGGCAACTGTGGTACAAGGTTACATCAATTAGATCAATTCTACATTTTAAATGAGTAAAATGTCACTTGTTTTTTCTTACTGGTATGTTTTTTAACATGTAAGAGGTTTCAAAGGAATATTGGGAATTAACTGTCACTATGGCTAATACATTTTTAATATATGATTGTCATATTCTAATTAATATACAATATGGACCCTGCCTAAGGACCCCAGAGACCAGGGTTTGAGTTCAGTCTCTGTTTTCTCCAGGCACTCCAGTTTGCACCCACATGGCATGTTAAGCTAATTGGTGGCTTGTGTGTGTGTGTCTCTGTGTGTGCATGAGTGTGTGTGCGTACATGCACAAGTATAATCTGCAAGAGCAGATTATTTAGGGTGCATTTAGGGTGCATTCCTGCCATGTGCCTAATGCCAATATGGCTCATGGTGTCCCTGATTATAATAAAAAAGAAGCTTAAAAATGGAGTATATGTAGCAGATTAAAATATATATATATATATATATATATATATATATACTAGGGGGCTCTGCCCCCTGCTCGCTTTGCTCGCCAACCCCCGTGTGTGCGCTACACGCTAGCCACTACGCAGATTTGCCACTCATGTATGGGGATGTGGATGTACAATTTAAACAGATTGTTATTTTCATGGGGATTGTTACATATGATTAATAGAACTAACTATTTTACATTACAGCAAATAATTAATCATAGTAAAAAATAGTATAACGTAATAAATTGAAAGCAAACTATGTTTCATGTTGCGTTAGAGGCATTTGTTGCGTTATATGTTTTCGTTCTGTTTGGCTTTGAAATTTACACGCAAATATTTTTTAAACTTACATTTTTACTGTAAAACTTCAGTATAAACAATTTTTGAATTAAATTTTCATCAATATCACATTGAATTTTGATTCTGTATTTAGACTTACATCGTGACAACGTGATGTATAACTGCCCGTGAGTGAATATCATTTCTTTCTCTCTGATAAATAAAACAACTTTTTCGAATGTTTGTCAATATCATTTGTTAATTGTCATAGCAAAAGCTATTGAAACAGGAAACTGTAAATATTTTAATATGAATGGCATATCAAGATCTCTCTTTGGTGTCTAATGTTAGCAGTGGAAGATGTACTACATTACCTTTCTTACATGTCAGAATTGTTCGAACAATTTTGAATATAACTAATCTTGTCGTATTGCATAGCCCATCACTCAGACATAAATTATGCAATAACATTACGATACATCCTTCTTTCAACAGTAATTCAGCCAGTGGAAGGCCGAACGGTGTTAACGGTTGTAGATATTCTACCGGATATTGTAAGTTGATGTTTTCATCTTCCTCAACATCACCACCAACTGTTTGAGCATAGTCTATTGATATGCATTTAACCAATTTGCCGTGTAACCAATCGACAATTTTCACATTAATTTGTTTGACTTCTTTGTTTGTCTGTACTAGGATTGCCCGTGTACTCATTTCTTCTGTTGATATCCCTTCAGGATGTAATTCTTCAATAAGATTTGGACATAATAAGTCTTCTTTAATTGGGAACTTAAAGTGAGGGAAAACTTAAAACTTTCTAAGAACTGAGAGTGCAGGAACTGTGTCTGACAAAAGCATTCACACGAATGAGAGGTAAGAAGACTGTGGGTGTGGGCCGTTAACTGTAAATGGTTGAGAGGAGGACGGGACTTGACAAAATCTCTTGGCAAAAGTCTCGTCTCAAGTCTCTCAATTTTTAACACAGACTTTTCAAACCTGTGCTACTGATATTTCCAACAATTTTTTAGTAAACAGGCAAGAAGGGCCTTGATTAGGGAGGTGATGAAGAACACAGCCTTTGAAATCTTCAACTAAAATGGGAGAGCCTGTAAGGACGACCATTCCAGCAGCTCTGCATCAATCAGGTGCTTATTGTAAAGTGGCTAGATCGGGTGTCCTCAATCTCAGTCCTGGAGGGCCGCAGTGGCTGCAGGTTTTTGTTCTAATCTGGTTGCTTAATTAGAAAGCAATTCTTGCCAATAATTTAATTTCATGGCTTGTTAGTGCTTTAACTCTGTTATGTCAGGTAATTCTTATATCCTAGATTTTCTTGCCCTTTCTAAGGATATCATCCAAATGATTTGAAGGCTAAAATGGATGAGTAATTCTTAGTCCTTCACTTTTTTCTCTTCACTTTCCTTCCAAGTATTTAATTAAACCCAACAGTGCATGATAAATACACACACAGGTGTACATGGTAACAAGCTAAATGGAGAAACGCTGGTCTCTTTTGTCATTTCCATGTTATTGCTAATTAGGAGCATATAAAAAACAAGAATACAGCTGTTTAAGACTAAAATAAGCAATAAGGGTTCAAAATCTTAATGAGAGAGACAACTAAAGTGAAGCAGAAGTGTTACTTAAGTAATAAGTGCTTCTTCTTAAGCAATTGGGTTGGAGCAAAAACCTGCAGCCATTGCAGCCCTCCAGGACCATGACTGAGGACCCCTGGGCTAGATGGAAGACACTGTCATCTGGTCTGATGAATCCATCCTTTATCCTGGCCAGGATGCCTGTCCTTCCTCCCTGGCACCTACATTACATAAATTATAGACTTCGGTTTTTGATTTAAAAAAAAATTGCAAATCTTACTGAAAGCATGTTTTCACTTTGTCATTATAGGTTATTGAGTGTAGACTCATGGTGAATATATTCATTTAAAATGAAATCTACAACACAATAAAGTGAGCAGAAAGTGAAAGGGTCTGAATACTTTCTAAATGCGCTGTAGCCTTCTGTGATCTGTTTACTGTCAAAATCATATTTAATTATTGTGAAGAGAAACCGGCTGGAATGAGATTGCCAGGGAAATACACAAATAAAAGATGGTACAAGACAGAGTAAAAATGATCAAGTAGTCTCCTGAACTGAGTGAGAATCATACTGGTAAGAGATTGTCAACACAGTTCTCTGCAGACATTTAGATCCTGTTAGATTTTAGGAGAGTGAGAAGCACTCCTCAAAGTTAAGATGTAAAATTCTCAGGCTACTGGTGGACATGGGACCCAGTAGCTTTCTCTTAAGAGGGTGACAGCCAAGAAGCTCTCTGATCAGATTTCTCCATGACCTTAAAAACTGGCAGTGATTCTGTACGTAAAACAAGAGGTCAGAGTGTAAAGGAGCAGAAGACGGCTTTTAGAGCTGAGATCCAGGAGGACTGATTAAATGCCTGAACTTGGCCAACATCAACCTTGGTTGCAGTGCACCATCCATAATTAGAAAGGCCATTTGTATCCTTTTCTGGGGCAATAAGACCAACCAGTGGCTGTAGGGATATTTTCCACCATCATCATCATTATTGTGATTTGCAGGGTACCTCATTTTCTTTATAAAAAACTACTGGGCTTTGCCCCCTGCTTGCTTCACTTGCCAACCCTCTCAGCCTGCGCTACTCAACAGCCACTTTGCGTCTCTGCCGCTCGCCTTTGTGGATTTCACTTTCACCAAACAACAAATCTTTAATTCTCGCGGATACGCCTCTTCATTGGGAAGAAACACTACTTTTCCCTGATGGCAACACGAGTTAGATAATGTACAAGTCTCCGACTTAAAGTTTAAAGTCAAACAATATATTCAGTCTCTTTTCACTATTCCGTTATTTCACTGCGTAATAATTTCTGTTTGTTTGCGCTAATGTGATCTTTACTATCATTTTTTTGAGACTTTCAAATTTTAGTACTTTCATTATCTCTAACCTGCTCTGCATGTGTATCACACCTACGTTTTTGAATTCTTTACGACGTTCTACTTTATCATCTGCTCTTGGTCTTTTATTTCCGGCCCCAGGTGTGGTTAAATCTCTTGGCACAAAGTCTCGTCTCATGGAATGTGAAAGTATGTCTCTGAAAAAGTCACGTCTCGTCCCAGGCTAAAAAGTCTTGTCTCGTCCCAGGATTTTTATATAATAATAGAGAGGTAAGTATAAACATTTCTAACATACACCTCCTCATATGGAAGAGAAAAGCACCTAATATTGTTTTGTTGTTCTCGATACTATAAGTGCTGAAAAACAGTGACAGCTGGGGTCTCCTCAATGTCTGTGAGACCCCAAGTAGTTTCTTAGCTTGGAAATGCCAGTGAACAAGCATACTAGAAGGAGAAGGATCATGACACTCTTTTAAAGTGGTTTGGTCAGAAGTAATCCATGGGTGGGATTACAAGTTTGTCAAGTAAGAAGTGAATGAATCTTGTAGCAGAGCATCATTACAGGAATAGAAATGCTCATTATATTCAACTCTTGTGATTTAAGCTTTTTAGTATGAATTTAAATATCAATACATCTAAATGATGAATAGTACTTCTGAATATTGTCAGAGTTAAAATTGTATGCAGTTAATGGCATTTTAAAACTTTAACAACAACAACATTCATTTATATAGCACATCTTCATACAAAAAAGTAGCTCAAAATGCTTTCCATAATGAAGAAAAGAAAAATAAAAGACAAAATAAGAAATTAAAATAAGACAACATTAGTTAACATAGGGGCGGCACGGTGGGTTCGCTTCCCGGGTCCTCCCTGCGTGGAGTTTGCATGTTCTCCCCGTGTCTGCGTGGGTTTCCTCCCACAGTCCAAAGACATGCTGGTTAGGTGGATTGGTGATTCTAAATTGGCCCTAGTGTGTGCTTGGTGTGTGGGTGTGTTTGTGTGTGTCCTGCGGTGGGTTGGCACCCTGCCCGGGATTGGTTCCTGCCTTGTGCCCTGTGTTGGCTGGGATTGGCTCCAGCAGAAACCCGTGACCCTGTGTTCGGATTCAGCAGGTTGGAAAATGGATGGATGGATGGATGGATAGTTAACATAGAAAAAGAGTAAGGTCCGATGGCCAGGGGGGACAGAAGAAACAAAAAAAACTCCAGACAGCTGGAGAAAAAAAAATCTGCAGGGGTTCCAGGCCACGAGACCACCCAGTCCCCTCTGGGCATTCTACCTAACATAAATGAAATAGTCCTCTTTGTATTTAAGGTTCTCACGGAAGGACTTGATGATGATGGTCATGCAGACTTCTGGCTTTTAATCCATCAATGTTGGAACATCACGGTGCTTTGAATAGATGGTGGTGGCACAAGCCACCACCAAAAGGACACCAGAAGAAGAAACAGAAGAGAGAGTAGGAGTTAGTACGGATTTTAGAGCCACCATGAGTAGTTATTATAATGAATTGGATATACAGAGTATCAGGATTAAATGCACAAACTAAATAAAAAGCATCAGGCCAAATGTATATTGAAACTGAAAATGGCACTTGGTAGTCGTAAGGAGTTAAAGCTGTGGAGTTTTCAAGTTCTTCGTGTGCTGATGTGGCCATAAGCTCGGTAAGCTTGCCATTGAAGTCTGGTTCCTATCTTGTACCTGTAAATGCTATGTTTATTTGGAGAAATTAGGCGCATAAGATTGGTGGGCTTTGTTGTTCTGAATGGCCTGTTTTTCAAAAGACCTTTTCTAATGTTCTAATGCTGCAGTAGGGCTTTGGACTCACACAACAGTGACTTTAGATTAATCAAACACTAAAATTAAACACAGGTGTGAATGGGTAATGCCAAAGAGTATTAGGATTGCATGTGTCCATTCCTTTTAGAATTCTGGTTCAAATGTGGCAGACAGGCTTGAGAGTGTCAGGACCCACCCAGGCAACAGGAAACTTGTCCTTCTCATAACACACACATGCCAACTCATAATTTAGTGTCAACTCTTAACCTAGCATTTATGTCTTTGGGATGGGAGACAATCTGCACATGCCAACTCCACATTGGGAATGTCTGGGCCATGAATTGAACCCACGTTCCTAGGCAGTTAACACACAGTATTCCGTAAAGAAACCTATAAATGCAAACCGATTCTTATTCTTACTAAATTGTGGCATCCACAGTCACAGTAATATAGAAAGAAAATGAAAGATGACAGTTTGAATAATTCATTATTTTATTAATAGCTTGAAAAGAAAGCTTAATGATGGCTTTTGTCTGCAGTGAGGACAGAAATGAAACTAAAGAAGGAACTGCAGGGATTATTCACTCCTTTAATTACTCCGTTTTTGGTGAAAGGCAATCCTTCTATCAATGAAACAAGTGCAAACTGGCTGACTGCTCACCTGCTTTTGTTTCTTGAAGATTTGCTTTCTATAGATGTAGGATTTTCCCAGTTGTGTCCAGCAGGGAGCATTACCACCATAAATGGATCAGGTAGAATGCTGGGAAATGTACCGTGCAAAAATCGTTTCGCTTATAGTGCTGCCTCAAATCCACAGTAAGGTTAAGTTCAAAGTACTAGTGATTTCAAATAGTTTACAGAAGTATCTCTGTCCACACTAAAATGACCAAAACACATATTACATAGGCGTTTATCTACACTGGTCATGAAAGCTTTTGCGGATAAATTCTTGAAGGGATGGTTACACTGCCAGTCACGGGATTTATTGCAAAATTGTGGCCACCAGTAAATTATTTGCGTTTTGCTGATGTGTGCAACATTCAAACTGTACAAAACACAATTTTAATGCATACAGGTAAGCATCACAATAAGCACCATGGAAAGTAACTCTTCTGTGTCCATTATGTTGGAATATGGTTTGTGACCAATCAGGGAATTATATTTTGCAAATAACCAGGATCCAATCAGAGAAGAGCTTTGTAATAAGCACAAACCAATCAGAGCACAATTAGGATCTACATTTTCATCCATTCCACAGCGCAGTGCTGAGTTGGCATTATAAGAAGCATACAGGTCTGGGGAGCGTTTTCAAAAGTCTCCATTTTTGGGGGTTAAAAATGCCAGGCAAAAAGTGTGGACAAAAGGCAAAAACAGAGAGTGCAGAAGTCTTAAGCACATTAGAGAGTTCACAAAAAGTGTTGTGCTAAACAGTTATTTTATGCCTTCTGGATTAGCGTGTTATAAGAAAAGAGCGTATTTTAGAGATCAAAACATTCCTTTTGTAAAAACTGAAGCAATACAATTAAACATTTGAATTTCCTTAAAGAAAGAACTTGACAAACATCCAGGCAAGACAGAAGACTAGAAACACAGTGGTAGGCCATGGAAGCTGAGTGCAGCAAATAAAAATACATCAAGCTTACTCCTTCTCGAAATCACAAAATGTCCACCAGTGCTATCAGCTCAGAACAGACAGAAACCACTGGGACCCTGGGACACCCATCTACAGTCCTATTAGCAATGGAAGAGATGTGACTGAAAGCCATTTCTGTATTTTTAAACAAAAACACAGCAGTGTGAATGTAGTATAAGGATTTTCTCATCTTATCCACCTTATGCTCTTAATGGTGGCTTTCAAAGAGCCAGTTATCTGGAAATAACCTATTGTATAGCTCGTTTCTCTAAAGAAAATGAGTTTTAGATCACAGTAGTTGTGTCTCCATTCCAAGGCTTCATGTTCTTCATGTACGTAATGATATACTGCTTGTATGTTTTAGAAACAGAAAAATGTTGAAAACTGTGGCAAGTTCTCCAGGAGAACAACTGACCATGTGAACCTGCATAAGAGTGGACCTGAGAGAAGGCAAAGGGGCAGTCAGACTAATATTGATTAGTTTCTTTTCTGTTTAATACACTCTCTGGGAAGTTTATTGATTAATAGAAACTGTTTATGGCATTATTTGTAAAACATATTTTTCACAAGTGTCTAAGACTTTTGCATAGTACTGCATATTTATTTAACATCTTGTTATATATTACATAATACTTCTCTGTTTAAGTTTCAACATTGAGATTTGTGGTTATTGTATTTCCTGTTTCATATTTTATTCCTAACTGTTCATTGCATTCGTAGACTGAGTCTCGACGACCTGAATTGTGTGGGTGGTTACCTACCAGGTAAAGCTTGCGGTTGGTCTGCCATTCGGCAAACATCCGCCCTGGTGCCCTGTTTCAGTTGTGAGTATATTGTGGTGGGCTCACAAGTGCAAGTGCACTTGATAAGAATAAATTAAATTAAATTGAATTGAATTGAAAAGGGAATAGAATAGAAATTGTGATCATCGTGATTTCATAAAGTAATTTGCCAGCAAGTTTACGTCACATAGTACAAAGTGGCACTTGTAAATAAAAAGTACTACACAGCTAAGAGGTCGCTCCACACTGAGAGACTACTAAAGGGTGCAGGCCTGTTACGAAGTAACGAAGACTCTTATTAAACATACAATTAAAATGCAGCCTTCCATTATAGGGTTGTTAAGGGATAATTAGCATGGGTTTTGATGGAAAAAAAAACATTTTACACAGAAGAAGAGGTTACAATATATACTCATTGAGCAAATTATTATTACTAATATTGGTAGGGCCTGCTTTTTCTCTTACACCAACTTCAGTTCTTCGTGACACAAGTTCTACAAGATGTTGGAAGCATTCCTTTAAGATTGTGGTCCACGCAGTTTCAGCAGATTTGTCAGCTGCACATTCATGCTGTAAATCTTCTTCACTTCTACCAAAATATCAAAGGTGTTCTACTGGTTTCAGACCCAGTGACTGGGAGGCCATTGAAGAGCACTGAACTCATTGTCACGTCCATGAAACCTGTTTGAGATTACTTTTGTTTTGTTGACAGAATTACAATAAAAGTATAAACAAAAATAACAAATGCATTTCATCCATAAATGAGACAGATTCATTACAGATGTCATCTCGGAGTCCTAACTTGGGTCCGCTGTCTGTTCTGATCTTTATAAATGATGTACATAAAAATGTACATAAAACAGTTGGGCCAATTCTCTGATGATTTTAACTAAATGGATTATTCTCTGCTTAACTCAGACCTTGGAATTCTGTGTATGGATCAGGACACAGCTAGCAGAGTCACTCCAGGACTGCAGGGTATGAGTTAAACATCATCACACTCATTCAACCCATAAAGAATATGTTAAAAGGATTTAAAATGGTGGAGTGCCCTCTCAGGGTTGGGAGCGAGAACCTGCCCCAAGTGGAGGAGTTCAAGTATCTTGGGGTTTTGTTCACGAGTGAGGGAAGAATGGAGCATGAGATCGACAGGCGGATCGGTGTGGCGTCCGCAGTGATGCGGGCTCTGCATCGGTCTGTCATGGTGAAAAATCAAGATCGCGAATACAATCGGCTGAAATGAGTTTCCTCCGCAGGGTGTCTGGGCTCTCCCTTAAAGATAGGGTGAGAAGCTCAGTCATCCGGGAGGACCTCAGAGTAGAGCCGCTGCTCCTCCGCATCGAGAGGAGTCAGGTGAGGTGGCTCGGGCATCTGATCAGGATGCCTTCTGGAGGCCTCTCTGGTGAGGTGTTCCGGGCACGTCTAACCGGGAGGAGGCCCCGGGGAAGACCCAGGACACGCTGGAGGGACTATGTCTCCCGGCTGGCCTGAGAACTCCTTGGAATTCCCCCGGAAGAGCTAGAAGAAGTGGCTGGGGAGAGGGAAGTCTGGACATCTCTGCTCAAGCTCGGATAAGCGGAAGAAGATGGATGGATGGATGGATTTAAAATGGAAACCAGGATAAGTAGAGTTAATGGAGAAAATGTGTACGGGTACAGCAAGGAGCTGAAAATGCCACACAGGCAGCAGCAGTTTAGATTTTAGCCTAAACCATTTTGGGATTGAGAAGTACAATTAGAAAGGTAGTGCAACGAAACAAAATATGGGTGGAAGTATGAAAATTAAAAAGAGAAATCATACATTCTCTAGAAAATCTTTGGTCGTTGTTGCTAAATAGAAATAATGAGATGTGGTATTACCTGTAAAATAGTCGTTTTCAGAAAACAAAAAATAAAATGTATTTTTCCTGAGCCTTTTAGTTTATAGCCCAGAATTAACTTAGGCAGCTGCTGCTGCTGGGGTCCTTGCGACAGCCCTGGCATGGAGTGCTCTGCTCCTACAGTTTAGAAGGTTGTGGCAATAACAAAGAAATGCTTAATTAGGATTAAAGAATCAGCCTTTGTAAACCAAATGGTCACTTGCAGGTCTTTGGTGCAGCGGGTGATATGATCCCAGCAGGTACAGTTACAAACAAGCTAATGAGGTTGACAGCTTTTGCTTTAGGACTTTGCCTTGTCAAAGGAAATGGTCACACCGTCTATCAGTGGAGTTTGCTGATGTCAAACATGCCAGAAAGCAAAACAGGTCAGATTACAAAAGTCTGGTCCTGTTTATTTATAACACTGCTGACTTCTAAGAAGACAGCATTATATTGACAGTGACAGGGAGTCATTGGTTTTGTCCTCTCAGTCCAGGTGGAGGTACGGTAAAGTGAAACAGAATGGACTAGAAACGGGATAAATACCAGCCAACATGATCCCGCAAATTATTAAGCAGGATTGAGGATGTTGTGTTGTGAATAGTTTAATTATGTCTACTGAAATTGTGTATCACATACTGTATACAAGAATGGATGTAATAATCTAATCCTGCCTTCAACTCCCATCTTCAGGTATCACAGTCTTTCTCTTTCTCTATTAGTCTGGTATACACCTCTTTCTCCACATAACGCTGTCTGATTTGGTTCTTTTTCACCACCCCAGAACACCATTTTCCTGCTTCCCATTTAACGTTTGCCCTTTTATAAGAGGGTTACTACAGTGCACCATATAGCATTTCTCAGCAGTGTCTGTAACATACTGTATTCTCCTGTCTTGAAGTCAGCTCAGTGCCATTCACAGCAGCAGTTTTTCTCATCATTCACCCCTACGTCAGAGCTTTCTTTGAGGGTTACATTCTACTTGAAAGAGTAGGAGCAGCAGATGACAAAATTGCATACCCTACTGCTTTAAGATGAGAGGCTTGAAACAAGTGGAAATTCAAACTAAAACAACTGGGAGTTCAAGGTGAGCATGTAGGTGAGTACAAACTTAGCCTGAAGACAGAAAGCAAAGGAGAACTTTTTCAGAATCAGGTGATGTTAAAAGTGGTGTCCCATTGGGGTCAGTGTTAGAGCTGCTGCTCTTTTTAAGATATATACATTTGGACGAGTGTTTAAATGACATGCTGGTTTACTTTGCAGATGACGTAGCATGAGAGGGACATGGACAACATACAAGCTTATGGAAGATGACATTTAATGTAAATAAATGTAAGGTATTACACGTAGGAACTAGAAATGTTACATTCCAGAACATAATGGGAGGTCTAAAACTTGAAAGTACACCTTATGAGAAGGACCTTGGAATCATAGTGGACTCATCATTGCCAACATCCAGACAGAGAACAGCAGAGATCAGGAAGGTTATTAGGATGAAATCATCATATGTGGAGTACAAGTCAAGTTATAACTAGTTATATAAGGAACCGGTGAGGCCTTACATGGAGTGCCGTGTGCAGCTCAAGGTCTCCACATTACAAAAAAGACATGACAGCGCTGGAGAAAGTCCAGAGGAGAGTGACCAGGCTGATTCCAGGACTAAGAGCTATTAGCCATGAGGAAAGACTGCAGAAGTTGAACCTTTTCAGTTTAAGCAGATGGAGAATAAGAGAAGACATGATGGAGGTGTTTAAATTTATGAAGGGAATTAGTGCAGTGGATCCCAGCTGTAACTTTTAAAAATAATTCCTCAATGAGAACACAGGGTTAAGGGCAGATTTTGCACAAATGTTAGAATGTTTTCCTTCACACAAAGAACTATAGGTGTATGGAATAAATTAATAAGTAGTATGGTGGAGTGTACACTTTAGGGACTTTCACATCTTGTCTTGATGTTATTTTAAAGAATCTCCAGGAATTGTTTGAAAGAGGATGCAAAACAACACAGATAGATAGATAGATAGATAGATAGATAGATAGATAGATAGATAGATAGATAGATAGATAGATAGATAGATAGATAGATAGATAGATAGATAGATAGATAGATAGATAGATAGATAGATAGATAGATAGAACTTTATTTGTCCCCAGGGAGAAATGACTCCCTCATCAGGCTCACAGACTTTGAACGGGTCTGAGCAGTCGTTCATCTGGCCCTCCCAGTCCTAGTCAGACCATACCAAGATGTTGAACCCCTGGACAAGAAAACGATTGTCTCTCTCTTTCTACAGCAGTGAAACCGCAGAGGCATTTTGGTTAATGAATAGAAATGAGCCCTAGAGAACGAGAGACAAAAACAGAAAGAATCTGCTGTTTCTCTCTCCCGTGTTAGATAGTTCATGTCAGCTAACAACCATTCGGAGATGTGAGCTGCCTGCCACTCTGCCTAGCTACCTTAAGTGTGGTGATTTTTAGTCTATATCTTATCAAAAATCATTGTTTCTGTATAATTGTGCATATTAAAGTTTGAAATACAGCTTAAGTATTAAGAAATGTCCAATTTCTCGGATGTTGCTCGTCAGTTTAAATGGATTCCATAGGGTCAAACATTAAAATGCTTAAAACAAAAGTCACAATAAATTTCCTTTAAAAAAAAAGGAAATGCGTGATTTTAGATGTTGTATTGAAAAGATGACATGCAAACTAAACTTTGTAATCACATATTGTATTTAATAAACTTTGGTTATTTTAGCTGCCATAAATGAACAACAGCACATTAATCTGCTTGAATCCACCTGAGTAATTTGTTGGTTTTATATCAACATAAATCCAACGTGGACGTTTACTGCCACATTTTCAAATTGTCCAACAAAATTCCATTTTATATTACCGGTACTTAATGCATATTCTGAATATACAGAATATATGTGAAATTCACAAAAGCTTCCATGTTCTAAAAGAGATGTATTGAGGAAAACGTTTATTGTATAATAAAGAATGATTTGCTTTCTGTTGCATGCAAAAAGCAAATTTCTAAATTACAACTCCAGTTAACTCATTGATTTAATTTTATAAGTTTGAGTGATCCAGTCAAGTATTTAATAGTGTAAGTGAAAACAATTCTGTAATATGAACCTAAGAAGGGTAGAACATGGCGGTGTCCTCAGTCTACCACTGGCTCAATCCCTCCATGGTGTGCTAAGGAGAACCTCTTGGAGCCTTGTCTGTCCGACGCTATCAGGTAATTTAATGCTTCTTCCCAGCAATCCCAGACTAAATACAACTTCACTTGTATTCATTTTGCTGTTTCCTGCACAATATATACTGTATATATTATTTATTTATTGATCTATCTATTGATTGATTGTTTTATTTGTCCTGTGAGTCTGCGCATTCTGTTTTTATGTTTCTGCTGCTGTATGTACTGTATCTAAATTTCCCCCTTGGAATCAATAAACTTAATCTAATCTAATTTCATAAAAGTCAGACGTATTAAAACCTGTTGATTGACCAAAGTAAATAAAGCCTAATATCTTATATGGTTATCCTTCATCTTCTTCTTCATCATCTTCTAAAGCTTTTCTAACTTTCACGTTGGCTCACTATCGTGGAAGATGCTCTTTTGTAGACTTCCTCGCCAGACACCCCTTTCCCCCTTAGATCCCCTTTCACACAGTTTAGCTACTTTCTCTTTGGTTGTCCTCTTCCCCTCTGTCTCAGCAACTCCATATTCATGATTCTTCTCCCTACATTGTTCATCTCTCTTCTCATTACATGCCCATAGCATTTTAACCTTCCTTCCTGTACTTTCTTTGAGGTTTCTGCAACTTTAACTGTACCTCTGATTCTCTCATTCCTGATCTTATCAAGTTTTGTTACTCCACACATCTATCTCAACATCCTCATTTCTATAGCAGCCAGTTTTCTTTCATGCACCTTTCAAACTGCCTGGATTTTTGATCCATACAACACAATGGTGGCCTGACCATTGTTTTATTCACTTAATCCTTCACTCTTTCTGTGGTCATACCAGGGGGCTTCGCTCCCCAACCTCCGTGTTTGGTTTTCCGGATGCACACTTTTAAGATTTTTTTTTCTTTGAATTGTTGCTATTTCATTAGTTTCACTTTTATTTCAGAACTTCTTTAAAAACAATATTTGAAATCTTTCGGGTCCCAATATGCTGAATCTTTTAAATGAGGTCAGTGAATCATGTGTTTAATGACTTTGTACCATAATTCAGGATAGCTTGCTCTATTTGGAATTTCAGCACAGACAAAGCGATCGACATCATCAGCAGTTAATAATTTTTTTTGCAAAGTAACCAATAAATGCATGTGAGGTAAACTTAAACTTCAAAGCCTTACAATATTTACATACTTCTGACATATCACCTATGTCCATATATCTCTATTCGCCTTTTCATTATTTCTCCGAGTAATAATTTCTCTTTCTTTGCGCTAATGCGATGTTTACTTTCTTTTTTTGACACTGTCGTTTTTTTCTGCTTTCATATTCTGTATCTTGCTCTGCATGTGTTTCGTGCCTACATGTTTTATGAGTCTTTTGAATTCCAGTTTTCATTATCTCTAACATACTCTGCATGTGTTTGGCCTGCTTGTTTTTTAATCTCTTTATGACGTTTTACTTTGTTTTCTACTCTGTGTTTTATTTCTGACCTCGCTTTATCCTGCTTTTCTTTCAATGATACCTGGCCGTGGTGATTATTTTTCCTTTTTCAAGTAATAATTTCCGTTTGTTTGCACTCCTGCGATCTTTACTTTCTTTTTTTATACTTTCTAATTATCCTACTTTCATATTCTTTAACTTTCTCCACGTGTGTATCGCGCCAACTATTTTTTTTTGAGCCTTTTGAATTCCATTGCTTTCATAATCTCTAACCTGCTCTGCATGTGTATAGCGCCAACGTCCCAATTGGATGTGCTTTTTTTTCAATTCCACTTGTTCTGGGCTGATAATTACTTTTCTTATTTTCTGAATTTGCACCTAGATTATTCTTTTTCTTTTTTGTCTCTCCAACGCTTTTGAGTGTCTTTTCTCCATGCTGCTTTCTTCTTCGCTTAGCCTTCTACATTTCATTTATAACGTATTGTCCTTAGACGCTTTATATGCACTGAGAGCCCTGGATCTGTGTGTGCTCAAAGCCAAAACACGACTGAGTGTGTTGCTGGCTGCCCTTGCTCTTATTTATTTGTAAGTAGGGCGTGTCTTGCAAGAATCTTATGTTCTACGTCATTGCAAGATTGTCCTGGGTCAATCTCTTGGCACAGTGTCTCATGTTTAAGGTCCCCACGAGACGCTTCATGGTCAATCTCTCTTGTCTTGCGGGTCTTTTAAGTGTCTTCCGTGATCTTAACATGAAGATCGCGTATCGTAGCCATACTGTTTCTCTACAGGATTTTTTTTTTTTTATAATAGAGAGATAACACTCCTGATACCCTTTTCCAGTTTGTCCAATGTGATTGCAGTCTATAGTTTATTTCTAGATCTAGCTCTCCATCCTCTGTTATGGTTGTTCTGAGACATTTTAATTTTTCCGCCTTTAAAGTCTAAATCTCCCTGGAGGTTAACATCTCCATCTTGGTTTTCTTCCTTAAACCCTACGTATTCTTTTTTCCTACTAATACTAAGGCCTCTGTCCTTCATAGGTCTTCTCCGCTGTTTCCTTTCCACATGATGTCATCTGCAAATGACATGCACCATGGTTCTCCTTGAACTTTTGTAAATAATTACTTTTTTCAATTAAATGTAAGGCATTAAATTTGTGATGCTGTCCAGAACTCACTCCAGTTGATCTACTATTTTAGTTGGCTGGTTTGAGAAGTTTCAGACATCACACTCAACCTTCACGCATCTATAGCCATGATTCTTCACACCCAACAGCACCACAGTTTTGTAATGCAGAGGTCTACAGTCCTGCTCATTATCAAAAACTCAAGACCAGTGTTGAGGGCCAAGAACTCCATACTGCATGAGCGAGCTGGGGAGGACGATGTAGCAATGAGCCATTAACATTCTCAATGAGGGAATGTAACATACTTGTAACATACACATGAGGTGGTGATATGAGGCTGATTCAGAACACTTTGTTTTATTCATATTTTGAGTTTTGATTCATTTTCTTTAGTAGCATTTACTGTATACAATAACAACAAAGTGCAGCTGTATTGAACCAGGCAGGTCCTGTATGTGAATGTGTGGTTTTTTTATATTTCCATGCTGCTGTGATTTATGATTTGATGCAGATAAAATCATTTACTGAATAATATGCATAACATGAAGGAAGTTATTTCATTTTCGCACAGATTTAGTCACACTCTCTGCCGCTTTACACATGAGGATCACAGTTTAGCCAGTTTCGAGCCAATTTTGTTGGTGTGAGCGAGACAGCGGCTCCCCAGGTGGTAGGGCTGCAGCAGGGCCTTGTTTTGTTAAACCTCTTTGGTCTTCTCTATTCGCTCTCTCCATCTCAGTTACAAGATTTAAAAAAGCTCAGTGTAAAAAATGCTTTAATAAAAATACACAAGACTTCAAAAAGTCTCTGACCATGCCTGGGTTCCGACCTTTTAATTGAAATTCCCAAGTAGAAAATGAGCTGCACATCACCATGAAATGCTATCCTATCCATTTTTTTTTAAATAAAGAAGCCAATCTTTTAAAAACGAACTAACTGAGCCAGCTCACTGTGTCAGGGTGACTATGTGCCTTCAGCTGCTTGTGATCCCTGCTTCAAATTGATTCCTTTACAAGGCTGAAAATGTGTGTGTTTTTATACTTTGAGCAGTTCTGTATAGTTTGAGGTGAGGAAGCAAATCTATACATCAGAATGAAGTTTCACAAAACCACTGAATGAAAGGCTGTGTGTGAGCGCGTGTTAATAAACACGGGGCATCTCATTTTCAACGCACCCCTGCAACACTACTTTACTTCAGTAATCAATGCAAACATTCCAGCTGAGGGCTTTTTCAGGCATTGGAAAACCAAATTGAAGCTGTAGTCGAAAAAACAAAATTAATTAAATGAATCTAAAACAAAAGAAATTTTTAAGTTAGTGAAGATGAGGTGTGATGAACTGATAACTATGCCAAATGCTTCCACCGTCACATCTCCAGGACAGTGGATTTACACTCAATGTGCTGAGGTGAGTTATTTTCTGAATTTATTGTTTCTTCCCAAATCCAGTGTTAGATTCACTGAGAACTTGAAACTGGCGTGATGTATGTGAGTGTACCAATAGATGAATGGTTGCCCTGTCCATGGTTTATTTCTGCTTTCTTTGGGAAAGGACTCTAATTCCCCACCACCCTAAAACTCTGATTATATTGGATCAGTAATAGAATAGAATAGAATGCCTTTTATTGTCACTATACACATGTACAATGACATTAAAAGCAGCTCCTCCAGTGCAGACATATATGTAGAACACAACAAGTAAATAAACAAATGGTGCAAAAAGTTGCAAAAAAAAAGTTCTGCGACACTATATACATATAGAAAGAATAAATAACTATTGCACTATTGGGTTATTGCACATAATTTAAATATTGCACAATAATGATGATCATGTGCAGTGAGTAGTGGATGTTGGAACCTGAGAGAAATGATATTGTACAGTATACAGATATTACACAGTTATTATCAGTACCATTTAGATATTGGATATTGCACAGTTGGTGGATAGAAGGAAGTCCAGGCGTTGGGGGGTTAGACTGTGTCGTCAGTGCATGTGTGAGTTTAGAATGGTTATGGCTTTTGGGAAAAAACTGTTCTTGAGTCTGTTTGTCCTTGTTGTAATGCACCTGTAGCGCCTCTCTGAAGGCAACAGGTCAAACAGATCAGAGCCAGGGTGGGAGCTGTCCTTGATGATGTTTTTTGCTCTGCTGAGGCAGCGGGAGGTGTAAAGGTCCATCAGGGAAGGAGAGGGCAGCCAGTGATCTTCTGTGCTGCCTTTACTTCTCTCTGAAGCCTCTCCCTGTCTGCCATGGTGCAGCTGCCGTACCATACTGTGATACAGTACGTCAGCAGGCTCTTGATGGACGAGCGGTAGAAGGTCAGTAGCAGGTTGGAGTCCAGGTTGTGCTTTCTGAGGATCCTCAGAAAGTATAACCGCTGCTGAGCCTTCTTGATGACTGCTGTGATATTGTCTGTCCAGAAGATGTCAGCGGAGATATGGACGCTGAGAAACTGGAAGGTATGGACCCTCTCCACACATTCACCGTTGATGTAAAGGGGGGCTAAGTCGGTGCTGTGCCCCCTGAAGTCGACAATGATCTCCTTGGTTTTCCTGGTGTTCAGAGCCAGATTGTTTTTTGAACACCAGGCTGCCAACTTTAGGACCTCCTCTCTGTAAGCTGCCTTGTCTTCCTTTGAGATGAGTCCGACCACTGTGGTGTCGTCAGCAAACATGACAATGAGGTTGTTGTTGTGGGCCGGACTGCAGTCGTGGGTGTAGAGACAGTACAGGAGGAGGCTCAGCACACAGCCTTGTGGGGTACCGGTGTTCAGTGTGCGAATGGAGGAGTGGTGGGGGCAGAGTCTCACAGTCTGGAGTCGTTGGTAAGAAACTCTTTTATCCAGACACATGTGAGAGTGGGGAGGCCAAGAGTGACCAGTTTGGTGATGAGAATGTCAGGAATGATTATATTAAAAGCTGAGCTGTAATCCACAAAGAGCATCCGGACGTAGCTCTGCTGCTGCTCCAGATGGCTCAGCACAGAGTGGAGAGTTACGGCGATGGCGTCTTCTGTGGATCTGTTTTTGCAAATTGGTAGGCTGGTTAGGAATGACAAGGAGAACTCAGACGGTACAAATCAAAGAAAATGATCTTATTGTAGTAGTAGAAGTTCAGAAGTACATGTTAATGCAGATAAAAATGAACATGGTATTCAGTAACTGCTATGCTTGTATTTCATAATTTGTTTAGATCAGTGGTTTTCAAACTGTGGTCCTGGAGTTGACCTAGTCATCTTTCCTAGAACTTTTTGTTGCTGATGAGTCCACCTAAAATGGCTCTAAGACACTGACCACAGAGTACTCTGTGTTACTTACTTGCAGAAGATAATAACTTTTTACTTCTACACCATTCCTTCCCACTTTGATTCTGCATGGTTGTAATGATTGCTTCTTCTCCTTCTCTCTTTCAACATGTCTTCAAAGTCACAGTCTCTCCTGTTCACCCTAACTCCTTCATACATTGGACTCTTTTTTTAAATCCATGTTATTGTCTGCCTCAGGAACCAACCTCTGGCAACAGCAATCCCTTAATTCCCTGAGAATGCTGACACACTCTGCTTTGTCTGTATTCATTTTCTAAGCTTGCAGGCTGTAACGCCATCTTCCAGGCCTTATTATGGACCATCTGGGCCTTTGAAATGTGAATGTTAGTCTTGTAATGTAGGTCTGCCTTCCAGGTGGGCATTGTTGAGCACATGGTAGGTGAGAGATTAAATCAGGGAAAAGCTGAGAGGTAGAGACCTGCAGGTAAAACCAACAGAAAGGAGCTCATTGAGTAGCAATATGAGAATTAGCTTGCAACATAGAAAGAGACAGAAGAGCAGTGCAAGTGCGACAGAGCTGTTTGAGCTGGACGTTGTTGTATTTCTTAGGGTACCTTCCATAGTGTAACAGAAGGAATAGTACAGGCGCTTCAGTTAAGGAGGTGCTTTTTACTAAACTGCCCTGTTCAGAACTGCTAGCTCACTATTTGAGTCTATGTGCCATCTTTTTCTTTTTGTACCTTGGCATTTTTTACATGAGTATCTGTAGAAAAAAGAATGTGATAATTACAGTATAACATGGATTTTTATTAAGGAGTGGCTCTTGGCCATAGCTGGTCCTCCATATCGTTGACTGTATCTTTGACAAAATGATCCTCGATCCAAAACATTTTGAAAAGCACCGGTTTAGATTGCATTCATTGTTTCTGTTTTTTATAATTGTCACTTAAATTTAGTATGTTTGTCTCTTTCTTTATTGTCCATCTTCTTTTTTAAGTAGACAAAAGTTCTCCAGCTGAAACAGTAATTATTTATTTGTAAAGGTTTGTTTACTTGTTTTGTACTGTGATAAACCTACTCTCAAATTAATTTTTGAATGCCTGTAAAAGCTGCCAAATGACACAGATTTTTAACAAAAGTAGGGTGAACCAAATCCTAACAGTACAAAACCAGTGAGTTTTATTATACACAATGGTGTGACGGTGCGGGTTCTGCTCCATGCTCCCATCTCCCTTTTGGGAGGCCTTGAACCCAACACCGTCGGTAATGTCACATGGATGAGCTGGGCAATGAAGACATCACGACGAAGCAAGGGGAAGGTGCAAAGTGCTGAAGTGCTTTCATTAAAACCAACAAAACCAAATCAGTGTCCAAAACACTGGCTCCTAAAAGTCAATAAATAAATAATCCATTAAAAACAGGGGGAAACAGTGGAGGTTAAAATCCAATACATAAAAATGAGGTTAAAACAATGGCTAGAAGCAGTCGCTTAAAAAACAAAACCCGGTGCCTTCTTCTACTGGCGGCTTCCCTGCTTCTACCATCTGTACCATGCACCAGGGGAGTCGCTCTACCTGCAGCTGACCTTCTCTGATCTAGTCTGTAGCCTTGCGGTTCCTGGCTCCGTAGGGCTCTCCAGACTAACTTGGGTTTCCCAGTGACCAGGGCGCTCATACTGGGGCTTCTACATCCCAAGCCTCCTGACTCCCACTACCATATGTGGCGAGCCAACCACCTTCCGGTCACTCCTGCTCCTCCAAAGTGCTCAGCAGGAGCGACCACTTCATGCTGTCCCCTGAGTGTCGGCCAAACACCCCACTAGGGCTCACTTTTCAGCTGCTCTGATCAGCAAGTCTGCCCTCTCGCTAACTCTCTTTCTCTTTCATGCACTGACTCCTTCGCTTACAGCGTCTTCTTCTTTCACCTCCTCTAACCTAAGTTCTTTCGATCATCATTCTCCCCCTCCGCACTCGCACTTCTCTTATTTATTATGGGGATGTGGCACAGGTGTGGCAATTAGCAGCTCTCGGGAGCAATTACGGGTACTGACGATTCCCCACCTGTGCACTTAAGTGAGGAAACGCCTGCATCACGTAGCGTCTGAGAACTGCTCCGGCCACACTACCACACCCCCTCTGTAAGCCATGAGTGTGGCGATTATTTATTTAAAAACTGGCCTTTTCATCCGAACCGTGGACCCATTATAGCACAAATGGAGGATTACCATATGTAGAAAATACGCAAATAATAAATGTCTACAGTGCTCCTGGGGGCTTATTAGGTGAGAGGAGGATTTACATCCACCTGGCAGCAGTGGGAAAGGCCACCACTTCTCCCTCTCCGCCTCTCCCTCCACAAAATGGTCACCTAAACTCACCCTGGGGTCACATTTAGGGACAGTCGTGGAGTTATTTCTTGAGTTGCATTAATTCAGTCAAACACCATAGTGCAGTTTTAGGGCCAATATGTTTTAGTAGTTACCTGTTTTAGGCAAATACTCACAGACTAGAGCGTTCTCTGGCTCAGGTCGTCTCTTCTACTCTCACAATTTTTGGGACTATAACCCCGCTGTCTAGGTGTTAGGTCTACTCTCTGGGGTATGGTGTTACACCAAGAGACACAAGAATCTGATATGTTCATCTGTTGAAGTGTTTTGGAGTTTTCAAATCTGGTATTTGTTCACAGTTGTGGTACACTTACAGTGCATCCGGAAAGTATTCACAGCATATCACTTTTTCCACATTTTGTTATGTTACAGCCTTATTCCAAAATGGATTTAATTAATTTTTTTCCTCAGAATTCTACACACAACACCTCATAATGACAATGTAAAAAAAGTTTACTTGAGATTTTTGAAAATTTATTAAAAATAAAAAAACTGAGAAATCACATGTACATAAGTATTCACAGCCTTTGCTCAATACTTTGTCGATGCACCTTTGGCAGCAATTACAGCCTCAAGTCTTTTTGAATATGATGCCACTAGCTTGGCACACCTATCCTTGGCCAGTTTCGCCCATTCCTCTTTACAGCACTTTTCAAGCGCTCATCAGGTTGGATGGGAAGCGTCGGTGCACAGCCATTTTAAGATCTCTCTAGAGATGTTCAATTGGATTCAAGTCTGGGCTCTGGCTGGGCCACTCAAGGACATTCACAGAGTTGTCCTGAAGCCACTCCTTTGATATCTTGGCTGTGTGCTTAGGGTCGTTGTCCTGCTGAAAGATGAACCGTCGCCCCAGTCTGAGGTCAAGAGCGCTCTGGAGCAGGTTTTCATCCAGGATGTCTCTGTACATTGCTGCAGTCATCTTTCCCTTTATCCTGACTAGTCTCCCAGTCCCTGCCGCTCAAAAACATCCCCACAGCATGATGCTGCCACCACCATGCTTCACTGTAGGGATGGTATTGGCCTGGTGATGAGCGGTGCCTGGTTTCCCCCAAACGTGACACCTGGCATTCAAACCAAAGAGTTCAATCTTTGTCTCATCAGACCAGAGAATTTTCTTTCTCATGGTCTGAGAGTCCTTCAGGTGCCTTTTGGCAAACTCCAGGCGGGCTGCCATGTGCCTTTTACTAAGGAGTGGCTTCCGTCTGGCTACTCTACCATACAGACCTGATTGGTGGATTGCTGTAGAGATGGTTGTCCTTCTGGAAGGTTCTCCTCTCTCCACAGAGGACCTCTGAAGCTCTGACAGAGTGACCATCGGGCTCTTGGTCACCTCCCTGACTAAGGCCCTTCTCCCCCGATCGCTCAGTTTAGATGGCCGGCCAGCTCTAGGAAGAGTCCTGGTGGTTTTGAACTTCTTCCACTTACAGATGATGGAGGCCACTGTGCTCATTGGGACCTTCAAAGCAGCAGAAATTTTTCTGAAACCTTCTCCAGTTTTGTGCCTCGAGACAATCCTGTCTCAGAGGTCTACAGACAATTCCTTTGACTTCATGCTTGATTTGTGTTCTGACATGAACTGTCAACTGTGGGACCTTCTATAGACAGGTGTGTGCCTTTCCAAATCATGTCCAATCAACTGAATTTACCACAGGTGGACTCCAATTAAACTGCAGAAACATCTCAAGGATGATCAGGGGAAACAGGATGCACCTGAGCTCAATTTTGAGGTTCTTGGCAAAGGCTGTGAATACTTATGTACATGTGCTTTCTCAATATTTTTTATTTTTAATAAATTTGCAAAAATCTCAAGTAAACTTTTTTCACGTTGTCGTCATGGGGTGTTGTGTGTAGAATTCTGAGGAAAAAAATGAATTAAATCCATTTTGGAAGAAGGCTGTAACATAACAAAATGTGGAAAAAGTGATGCGCTGTGAATACTTTCCGGATGCACTGTAAATCTGCCACAGGAAAGTGTACTATTGGGTGAAGCTTTTTTTATATATTTAAAAAACACTGCACCTTTTATAATTTTTTTAAATGGTGTTTATGGGGTACCACAAAAACAAAAGCCTTAAAATGTACCAAATGTGTACATTTTCAAACCAAGAATGTTCTTGAGTGTTGATCCATATTTTGAGGTTGGAAGCACATTGTACAACTTTACCATGCATTATTATCAATCTTTAATTTAATATTGTTCTTTATCAGTATGCTGCTGCTGGAGTATGTGAATTTCCCCATGGGATTAATAAAGTATCTATCTATCTATCTATCTATCTATCTATCTATCTATCTATCTATCTATCTATCTATCTATCTATCTATCTATCTATCTATCTATGTGGTTTTCAGAAAAAAAGTGAGATTCTGCCATTTTAAAAGACATCAAGCTTTTCTCGTCATCTCATTGCCCGTCTCTGTCCATGACAACTGCTCACCCCCTGGGCTGTGGTTTTCTGTAGCTCATTTCATGAACGCCGCAGTTGCCATTGTTCTTCTGTAAGAGATTTGAAAGCTTAAGGCACTGACTTTCAGCTCAGCCAACGGGGTGCCGAAGTGGGTGCGAGACTTGCTTTTAAATGATGCCCCGGTGTTAATTAAGACCATGTCACATTACATGACTTTTCCAGCGATTTTTAATCATGGCCTTCATTTACATAATAATGGCGAGTCGGAGCCAGTTGTCAGCATGCTCCCTTGATGTGACTCACTTCAGCTAGTCGATGACTAGCTCTGGTAAAATCAAACAGGTTTAAATTTGTCTTTAGTCGTAGGGGTGGGCTGTATGTGCATAAGAGCTGACAATCAATGAGTGCTCAGCTAGAAGTACAGTACATACAGTATAATGCAGGGACAAGAAATAAAGAATGGGAGTGTTTCGTATAAAAAAGAGAAGCTCGTCTGTCTGATGTCTCATGTTTTACATGGCGCGAATACAAAAAAGGAGAGAGATTACGGCTGAACTCGATGAACCTGTTAACCCTTTGTAAGACACCAGCGCCGCCACACAGCTGACAGACAAATAAAGCAGACAGGATGCGCCCGCTCAGAATCTGGAGTGTCACAGCAAAGGGTCAGGATTCTTATAACAATGAGAGATTTCTGTTTTTGATTTTTAATAAATTTGCAAACCTTTCTGAGAGCATGCTTTCACTTTGTCATTATGGATCACTGAGCATAGCTTGACGAGCAGAAATGTCAAATTGATCCATTTCAAATTAAATCTATAACAGAATAAAGTGCAAGAAGTGAAGTGGTTTTGAAAAACTTTCTGAATCCGCTGTGAGTGTACATGTGTAATGTGAGTCCTAAAAAGCAATCACATACTGTTGGGCTCAATGAGGAAATGTGCTGTATGCCTCTCATTTGTAACCAGAAGAACTAAAAAAGTGCAGTTTGGGGGCAGTGAGCTTCTGAAGGTAATTTGTAATGAAGGGTGACATTTTGGTGTAGCAGGAGGAACTTACTTGATCCAACTTTAACATCCCTGCGGTCAGCTGGATAGCAATAATTAAAGAAACTTTTAGAACGCCAGGTTCTTTGGCTAGACATTTACAATATAAACCAACCCAGGCTGTGCTTGAACTGTGCCGTGCGACTAGTGAGGTCATATTTGGGTAGCGCAAGCAGTTTTGGTTACTAAATTACAAATATTCTTTAGATGGACGACATGAATTTAGACAAACTTGAGATAATCCGTGGACACTCTGTTATGACTGCAGACATCCTAAACTTGTACCCCATTCTCCTGCTTCTCCCGCAGGTGACCGTCTAACGCTAAGCCATTAATTAGATGTGGCGTGTGCTGTCAGTCTTTAAAAAGAAGCTACAAGGCCCGCCTTGTGGGCATATGCTGTATGTTCCGTTTAAATGTTAAACAACACACAACAGCTACATCTTATCAAATTTTCTTAAAACCAAGTCTTTTCCATTTTTTGAGATTTGTTGCTTTGAGGCAAAAATAGTGACATGGGTAAATGTGCTTGGAGGCCTTTGCTTAATTTGCAGTCTCACTGGCTGCTCCTTCTGTCACAGATGACCATTTTCACCTCCGAGAATCGGTCGTTTACTTTAAAATGATTTGTTTTCTGTCACAAAGCTGATGGCAGGATTATCATCTTTGTGAGAGTTCTGTTGGCCTGAATAAGACAGAATAGGGTTCAAGGTAGAAGGATAGACAGATCACCTTTAGAGAAGATGAAACTGAAAGGCTGCTTCCTTTCCCCAGTTTGTCTCAAGCCCAGAAAGGAGAAACACGAATGAGTAAAGGTGTGACAGCCATAACAAGGTGCTTAATTTTGCCATTACCTTTAAAAATATGCATGCAGACAATAATAAAGATGAATAACACTAGACAATGAAGAGTTTACTTCCTGAACACTTTGAGGGATAGGTTATGGATTTTGGCCAAGTGAGAACAAAAATCAACTTAAAATTGTCCTATAATGTACTGTGTTAGGGCGGCACGGTGGCGCAGTGGGTAGCACTGCTGCCTCGCAGTTGGGAGATCTGGGAACCTGGGTTCGCTTCCCGGGTCCTCCCTGCGTGGAGTTTGCATGTTCTCCCCGTGTCTGCGTGGGTTTCCTCCCACAGTCCACAGACATGCAGGTTAGGTGGATTGGCGATTCTAAATTGGCCCTAGTGTGTGCTTGGTGTGTGGGTGTGTTTGTGTGTGTCCTGCGGTGGGTTGGCACCCTGCCCAGGATTGGTTCCTGCCTTGTGCCCTGTGTTGACTGGGATTGGCTCCAGCAGACCCCCATGACCCTGTATTCAGATTCAGCAGGTTGGAAAATGGATGGATGTACTGCTTTATTGCAACCTCCTGTTTGTGTGACTTTCTTTCCTACTGCTTATCACAAAAGTCAACTTTAAATGTCCTGTTTTATTGCACTCACCCACTTTTATGATTTCCTCTCATATTGTAAGTGTACATATACAGTACAATAACTACAGCTGGGTGATGGTCTAAAAACAGTGGCCCTCCTACTCAAAACGCAGCTCAGATTGTCCAAGGTCTGTGTTCTTGTTTGCGAATGGGACAGCCATGCTAGAGTCTCCTTACATTAAAAAGAACAGGCCGCTCCGTCCAGAGCAGAAAAGTGTGCACATAAACCACTTGTCAACCCAACAAAGATACAGTATGTTTGTCTCATCTTCAGATAACGCTTGAACTGATGAAAAGTGTGTGTGAAAACGATGAACAAGGAAGGTGAAGGATTTCGATATTTGACACTGATGCTTCCACAAATAACTGATGCCAAGATTAAAGAAGGCATTTTTGTTTGTCCACAAATACGAAACATCCTCAGTGACAAGCAGTTTGAAAATCTGCTAGTGGGGGGTGGAAAGAATAGCGTTGCCAGTCGTAACTTATATACGGGATATGTCCCATATTTGATCATTTTGTCCCCTGTCCTGTACTGAACTTTCAAGGACACCCAAATGTCCCGTATTTAGTTCATTTTCAAAATTTCGTAATAAAAATATATTTTTACTACCTTCTTACGGTACTTAGTTGTAACTTTATAAGTAATTATACTTTCTTTTCTCAGATTCTCTTGATGAAAATAACCCAAATGTAACAAGGAAACGAGTGTTTGCTGCCTGTTTGCAACGTGTTCAGTTGCTATGGCTGACTGAGGACAGCGACACTCTTAATGTTTTGCTCTCCCGCCGCGCTGATGTGCAGTTCTGTATCAGCGTTGCCACTTACAGTGACTGACAACAAAGTGTGTTGTTACTATTTGCCACGGCCTGCTTTTTTGTAACTTAAAAACCATCCATCTATCCCAAAATGCCAAAACATAAGTGTAAATTTTGTAAATTTCGTGATAAATATTCCAGCAAATGGACATTTATCAAACAAGGCAGAAGCTGTTTTGAAGCAAACTGTAATTGCACTTTCAGTATTGAACATTGTGATAAAGACGCCCGACCTGGCACAGACTCCCACTGAGGCACGTGTAAAAACACAAAAAGACTTTATTGTTCTTCAGCTGGAGGGCACGTCTTCCCCGTGAAACCCCCAGCCACAGCACAGTCCAAGTAAACACAGTAAGCACAAATCACAACCCTTTCTCCTGGCACCACCACACCTCCCTGGCCACTTCGTCCTCTTCCTCCCGATTCTGGCTCCTGAGTGGTGGTTGCTGGCCCCTTTTATAGCCCACCCAGTAAGTGCTCCAGGTGCTTGATCACCTCTTTCTGATTACACTTCCGGGCAGGGCTGTAGAGTTGTCCAGGCCAGCTCAGGGACCCATGCAGCACCCCCTGGCAGACACCCCAGATCCCCACAGGGTTGTGGAGAACTCCATCTCCCATGGAGCCCTGCGGGAAACTGAGGCACCATTGTCAGCCAGGGAGGCTGCCACCAAGCGTCCCGGGGGAGGTATTGAGACACCCATGGCTGCTCCCCCGGAACATATGTAGAAGGGGCATCCTGACCGGGCATGGGACCCGGCCGCTTGCCATATTAAATAATAATAATATTTCTCTGTTGTCTGTATTAAATAAATATTTTCAAATGATTTCACTTTTACAGATTTTTTTTAGCTTGTATTAAATAATCCATCCATGTTCTCCCCGTGTCTGCGTGGGTTTCCTCCGGGCGCTCCAATTTCCTCCCACAGTCCAAAGACATGCAGGTTAGGTGGACTGGCGATTCTAAATTGGCCCTAGTGTGTGCTTGGTGTGTTTGTGTGTGTCCTGCGGTGGGTTGGCACCCTGCCCGGGATTGATTCCTGCCTTGTGCCCTGTGTTGGCTGGGATTGGCTCCAGCAGACCCCCGTGACCTTGTGTTCGGATTCAGCGGGTTGGAAAATGGATGTATGGATGGATGTATTAAATAATTTTCAAATGATTTTACTTTTGTTTTCCTCATAGCCCATTAAAATCCGTGCTTTATGTTTTTAACTTATGTCTCTACTTTTATACAGGGGGTCCTCGAGTTACGACACAGTTCCGTTCCTACAACAGTGATATAACCCGAATTTTGGTGTAAGTCGAAACACACCCTGGCCTAAGTCACTTACCTATCCTATCACATTTGCAAAATCATAATCTAGAACAGAAAAACACAACTAAGCCAAAGGAAAAGGACATAAATATACTGTACTGTACGCTGTACTGTAATAACAGAAAAAATTCCTTACCTTTATTCCTTCTGAGCTCTTTACAATGTCTAATTTCACTTCCATTGTGATGGCTTTCCTCTTCTTTGAAGCACTACCATCTGAAGACTCTGACTTTCATTTAGGAGCCGTGATAAGGGCCAAAATGTCACCAAACAAAGCAACACAAATGGAACACTTGTGCCGCGCACAACCAAACTAGTTCGGCAGCTCCCTCACTCAAACGCCACGTACTTCCACCGCGCATAACCAAACTAGTTCGCCCACGTAGTCTGTAAGTACGATGCTAACGGCGTCAGCTGAAACACTCACATCTCAGTTCTTTTTACATTTTTATGGGAGTGAGCCTTGTAAACTCGAAACGTATGTCGAGACGTTGTAACCCGAGGACCCCCTGTATAATATATTGGCCTGGGTGTGTAGGGGGCATGTATAAATGTAAATATAGTAATATAGAGAAAGATTTTAAGAGTGTCCCGTATTTCTCATTTTCTAATCTGGCAACCCTAGCTTAGAAAGATTCAAGGATGCTGTTGAGAATTGTTTTGGCAACTACAGAGCACCAAACTACGTCCAGCTGGGTTGGCAGCCTCCTTCAAGCATACAAAACCATGAAGTGCAACATGTTGCTAAAGTCATTTTTTGCATTTCCATTTGGACTTCTTCCCTGCAGTCAGTGACTAGCATAGGGAAACGTTTCACCAGGATATTGCAACTATGAAAAAGCAATATCAGGGCAAGAGGCATCCATCAATGATGGATGACTATTGTTGGACACTGAAATGAGAAGCATCAGATGCTGAGTAGAAACAAAAATCAGCAGCAAAAACATTTTAAGCTGAATTGAAGTAACTCAATGTGTCAGCGTCATTAAGAGATTAAACACACCACATTCAGTAAAAGCTAATGTCATATTTCTTCAAACTCCTACATGATGCAATCCACCTGAAATGAGATCTACGAAGGAGCAGTTGCAGTTGTGCCCCCAGTAAATGCCTTTTACTTCTCGGCTGACTAAACGCACCAATTACATTACAGGACTTCTTCATTTTGGTTGATCTGTCTGTCACATTTTAAACTTCTTCTAAACAATGCATTTTACTTTGATTTATGCACAGAGCCAGAGTGACACCGGAGGTGAAATCCATCACTGACTAAATCACCACACGTAAACTCATATTATTTAAAAACAAACATGCAAGACAAAGGCAAGCAAGCGGCTTTAACCACATCCACGTACCCCTGTACAGACCGCTCCTATTCATGTGGTACAAGCTTGCTTTACAGTGAGGAACATAAGTATTTGAACACCCTGCGATTTTGCAAGTTCTCCCTCTTAGAAATCATGGAGGGGTCTGAAATTCACATTGTAGGTGCATTCCCACTGTGAGAGACAGAATGTAAAAAAAAAATTCAGGAAATCACATTGTATGATTTGTACAGAATTTATTTGTATTGCACTGCTGCACATAAGTATTTGAACACCTGGCAGTCAGCAAGAATTCTGACTCTCAAAGACCTGTTACTCTGCCTTTAAGAAGTCCACCTCTACTCCACTTAGTAATCTTAATTAGTAGCACATGTCTGAGCTCTTTAAAGACACCTGTCCACCCCACAGTCAGTCAGACTCCCAACTACTACCATGGGCAAGACCACAGAGCTGTCAAAAGACACCAGAGACAAAATTGTGGACCTCCACAAGGCTGGAAAGGGCTACAGGGCAATTGCCAAGCAGCTTGGTGAAAATAGATCAACTGTTGGAGCAATTGTCAGAAAATGGAAGAAGCTAAAGACGACTGTCAGTCTCCCTCGGACTGGGGCTCCATGCAAGATCTCACCTCGTGGGGTATCACAGATGATAAGAAAGGTGAGGAATCAGCCCAGAACTACATGGGAGGAGCTGGTCAATGACATGAAGAGAGCTGGGACCACAGTTTCAAAGGTCACTGTCGGTAGAACACTATGCCGTCATGGTTTCAAATCACGCATTGCATGGAAGGTTCCCCTGCTCAAGTCATCACATGTCCAGGCCCATCTGAAGTTTGCCAATGACCATCTGGATGATCCAGAGGAGGCATGGGAGAAAGTCATGTGGTCAGATAAGACCAAAATAGAACTTTTTGGTCAAAACTTCACTCGCCGTGTTTGGAGGAAAAAGAAGGAGGAGTTGCATCCCAAGAACACCATCCCTACTGTGAAGCATGGGGGTGGAAACATCATGCTTTGGGGGTGCTTTTCTGCGAAGGGGACAGGACGACTGCACTGTATTAAAGAGAGGATGAATGGGGCCATGTATTGTGAGATTTTGAGCAACAACCTCCTTCCCTCAGTCAGAGCGCTGAAGATGGGTCGTGGCTGGGTCTTCCAACATGACAATGACCCGAAGCACACAGCCAGGATAACCAAGGAGTGGCTCTGTAAGAAGCATATCAAGGTTCTAGAGTGGCCTAGCCAGTCTCTAGACCTAAATCCAATCGAAAATCTTTGGAGGGAGCTGAAACTCCGTGTTGCTCAGTGCCAGCCCTGGAACCTGACAGATCTAGAGGAGATCTGTGTGGAGGAGAGGGCCAAAAACCCTGTTGCAGTGTGTGCAAACCTGGTCAAGAACTACAGGAAACGTTTGACCTCTGTAATTGGTAAGGCTTCTGTACCAAATATTAACACTGATTTTCTCAGGTGTTCAAATACTTATGTGCAGCAGTGCAATACAAATAAATTCTGTACAAATCATACAATGGGATTTCCTGATTTTTTTTTACATTCTGTCTCTCACAGTGGGAATGCACCTACAATGTGAATTTCAGACCCCTCCATGATTTCTAAGTGGGAGAACTTGCAAAATCGCAGGGTGTTCAAATACTTATGTTCCTCACTGTATTTAAATACTTTTTGGATGATCTTGTATTACACTTACACCGGCCACCTGCATCACCATATGAGTGCCTCAAGAGGTTTCAGAACATTAGATATGAGTACCCCGCGGGCTGTCTGCACCTGTGCCATAGACGTAGTTTGCCCACCCCTGATTGAAAGAGGTGGTGCCATCATCATTAGCATCAGAAGTGCAAGACGTGGTGGGTTTTTGATACTCTGGCTGTGGTAGAAGATCATCTGGGTGTTTTTTATCCTCTTGCAATGTTACTATTAGAACCATAAAAAAATTAGCTGGCAGGAGTTTATTTCAATAAAAAGATGTTAACTGCACCAAGCTGTTTGATTTCCTCTTTTATTTATTTATGTATGTATGTATGGTTTTCTGCTCCACTCAGGTAACTTCATTTTATTTCATTTTTTGTCCTGTTCTGTTTGTACGAGTTTGTTGTTTTCATTACATTTTAAGTTTACTCTTTCAGGCTTCATGTCCATTGTGTGGTAGTTTCGCAGCAACATAAAATAGTCCAGAGTGCCGGGGGGACTGCACTGATGGAAGACCACTGAAATGACAACAAGCTATGACAACAAGTTTGGCATGTTTGAAATTCTGGTACAAGTTTCTTTTTTTTTTTTAAATAAAATCATATATAAATGCATTATATTATGGGGTCCTGAGCTATCTTGGGTTCCTAGGCACTTGCTTATCTTTGTCCAATAGTTAAGTCTGCCTGTGGATTAGGGACTAGGGAACTTTCTGGAACACTCGACCACTTTTTCCAATCATTATATTTCTCAAGCTCGGCAGGCTTCTTCCTTACAATGCCACTACTGTGCATGGCCACCAGAGGCTCTTTCCATGTGACTTGCTCATTACCTGGGCTTAGACTTTCATGCCACCAGTTCTACCTAACGCCATCTGTCTCAGTTTCCCCAACTTTCTAAGACCATTCATGCCAGAATCCTTATAAGGAGATTTTCTGGTGGCTACGCACCAAAATGATTAATTACTCTGATGTAATTGCAGATGAGTGCTTTCTCTGCACCCTCTCTTCCATTCCTCTTTTGTGACTGGTGCCATCCACAGTGATTCTGCTATGTGATAATTCTTTTCTCCAACTTCTACTCCCTCTAACATCTGAATTTTAGTTTCTAAAGACATTGCTTTACATTTGCATGACCTGCTGAGCATACTATATTTATCCATCCATCCATTATCCAACCCGCTATATCCTAACTACAGGGTCACGGGGGTCTGCTGGAGCCAATCCCAGCCAACACAGGGCACAAGGCAGGAAACAAACCCCGGGCAGGGCGTCAGCCCACCACAGGCTTAATTTCCTGGCTTTGGATATTATTGGTTTGCGATTTTATTCACAAACTCCAGCCAAATTATTAAAGGACTTTGTTAAACGCTCCAACACTCCAGAAAAACGATCACAATCTCCAGACAAAATGGGTGTGATAACAAACACGAGAAAACGTGATGTAACTGCGTCATAAGCATGAGCGGTAATTCTAAGCAGTGGCACTCAACAGATAGCATGTTTCGATAGAACACCAGCCCTGACTTCCGTACGCATGAAGTAGCTAAGCACGATATCTTAATTTAACTTGTATAAAGAAGTCAAACAATGATTACCATGGTACTCTAAGTGTACCAGTACTTCAATTTGTACATGCGTCATAGCAAGTCCTGGATTGACCTTATTATAAAGGAGCCTTGTTCTCAGAGAATTCATTAACCGAGTTCAGAGTACAGTTTGGGAGTCCTACAGACATGAGACAAAGTAAATATATAAGAAAATTGTTATAAGAAAATTAACAAACCTATCTTGGTAATTATGAAGGAATCCCTCCACAAAAATGATCTAGCCTATAAAAGAGGACAAAGACAAGATAATGGCTTGGAGCAACACTGTGACCCCATATATTGTAAAGGCAAAATAAAATGCATTTCAGCCAAAAACGAACACCTCTGAAGATGCGAGTCTGAAATGAGATTATCCAAGATGTTGACACTTCTGGTTAAATACAAGCCAGGCAGGAAGGGGCAGGTCCAGGTGGACAGACACAGGAAATGACATCAGAGTTAGGGAGCTTGTCAATCATCCGGTCGGCAGAGGCATTACAATACAGTGCCACCCAGTGGATCAGCAAGGAATTACCACCACCTGAGCCTTTAAGATGTCCCCAAGGCGCACGTGTGTGACAAGCCAGTGTGCATTTTTGACGATTTCATTATGGAGTGCTTTTCAACAATATTTCTTACATTTCTACTGTTGATTTTTGAAAGACAAAGCAGTGAAGCTGAGAAGTAGATTTATTCTTCAATGCGTCATTTTCACATTTTATGAAAAGTGCTCATGTTGTGGTATTTCTCTACAAGCATTATTCACTTGAAAAGCAAATGCTGTAACGTTGGGTGCAGTTGCTACACTAAATATTCTCAAGCTGAACTTTACATTTTGCTGTATCTACTGTAAAAGCTCGCTTCCACAACTAGACCTAAATATTTCCCTTAGAATCCACAAGTCCACAAGTGCCTCATGCACATATTTTGAAAAGGCCATATAAAATGCTGTTTTTTAAATTTACATCCATATACATTAAATAAATTGAGTGGTACATTTATGTTGCCACATGATTTCACCTCTTGGTATTCTGTTAGCACATTCTTCATAAGTCCTGATGGCAACATGGACAGTGGAATTTCATGATTCACATTCTGAAAAGTAAAGTTCTTCACATACTGACCTCATAAGTACAAGTAGTTGTATCACTGACAATCAGATCATGTCTGCCAGTCTGAACGACATTATAAGTAACAGTAGAACAATGTCCTCTTAGTGATCCTCTCTATTCCATGTATTGTGCAATAAAAATCCAAAGAAGACCATACTTTTTTTTAATTAATTTACCCAGAGAGAAGGAGGATCTTCACCTTTGTAAAGAAACCTGGAATGACCACCCAATGCAAAGAGCCTCAGCAATGAACTAATATATAACAAAATCATAAGGGAGCAAGTGATTAGATGGGGGAGCTTTTGGAATTACTTAAACTTAAATTGGGAAAAACAGCAAATAATGGCGCTCAGACACTCAAAGATGTAATTAGAGGCGGTTATGTTAAGCCACACGTGATAGGAGAAGCTGGTTTAGTAGTTTACTATTCAGACTACCTTTAGGATTTCATAAGTGAAATGCAGTTTGTTCCACAATGCTTCAGTTGACTAAATATAAACAAAGAACAATTTAATTTTATTAAGTCAAATGCTGAGCAGATGAACTGAGATAGATAAACATCTACCTGAAAGTGTGGAGACTGTGGAGAAGCGACAGGATAAATGTGCTGTATAAAGGGTGGGACACACTCCTCCCAAAATGAAAGACCAGTAGGGTTTTTAAAAGAATGAACACAAACAAAGCAGCCGCCAGTTTATTATGTTCATCTCTCCACTACCATGTTGCACCTCCTTAAGTCTTCACAACAGCAGTAGCTTGTTCAATCATGGATTCTACAAGATAATGATGAAATGATTATGATGTGCAAATTGAACGGCTACACAATCTTGCTCCCCCACTAATCCCAAAGATGCTCAGTGAACGTGAGAGCAGGTGACTGTGCAGAATACTGAAGAAATGAACATTAGAAATTTGACAAATGAGAAGAGACTAGTTTGTCCATCAAGCTTGTTTTATTTAGCTAATAGCTAAGCTGTTCCAGTATCTCACCGAGATACTTTTTGACAGTTGTCACAATATCTGCTTCAGTAAAATGTCTCCATAGTTTGCTCCAGATTCTCTCAACTCTTCAAGTAAAGACCTTCTTCCTGGCTTTGACACTAAATACACTTCCTCCTTCTCCTTTTCCATTACTCACAGTTGTGCTCCTCAAAACACTGGTGACAATAAATATCCATGCGACAGGATGCATCATCTTGTTGGAAGTGTCAGTTCATGTGTGGATGAACTGAAGCCATGAAGAGATGAACTTGGTCAGTAATGATGTTCGGGTATGCCTTGTCATTCAGGTGTTCTTCATTGGGTACCAGTGCCAAGAACGCTGTCACATTGCCACTAGTGGCCTGTATCATTGACACCAAGCAGGATGCCTCCACAGATTATTTTTGCTTGAGCCAAATTCTGGTCCTTCCATCACCCTGATGATTTTCAGTGAACCTCGATTCGTCTTAGTAATTTGTTGACAGTCCTAAACAGTCCAGTTTTGATACTTCTGTGCTTGCTAGAAAAAGAGTTTTCTTATTTTTCATGAGAACATTGGCACATGACATGGTCTTCAGCTGTTGTATCCTATTTGAGACCAACTCCAATAAGTGGCACATTCAGAGATGACATCCTGTACATCAGTGTTGAATTCCAATGTGATTCGCCTGGCTGTGACCCATCTGTTTCACTGTGCAGTTCTCACCATTTTCCTTTTAAACCACACAGGATCGGATTTCCCATAAGGCCAACCTAGGCCATGGCCTAGGGTGCAGCAGTCAGGGGGGGCGTATATACAGAAGAAATTACAACCAAATATTTACAAATTTTTCAGTATTATTTTGAAAAGGCCATATAAAATGCTGTTTTTTAAATTTACATCCATATACATTAAATAAATCGAGCGGTACATTTATGTTCCCATGACTTCTCATGAAGAAGAAGGAAGAAACCTGCTTTTGATTTTCAAAGATGATCTGGAACCTGCTCTATGCAATGAACTTGTCCATCTGAAATCTCACATAACTGATTGCAACATTGGGACTAAAAAACTCCTTAGCAAGTGGCTACAAGAAGAAGGACTACAAACAGTTTATCCAAACTCTAGAAAGTTGATTCTGTTCATCTGGACATAGTTTTTTTTCTGCAGGAGATACGTTACATCACTCATCCAAGTGACTTCCTCAGTCTCGGTTGACTGCAGGTTTCTCCAACCTTATAAACAGTTCCTTTGCATAATGACCGCAACTAGCACCATTGACTAACAATGGGCCGTGTGATCAATGATGTGCAAATTGTCCATTGATCAATGGCCATGAGTACCACTCAGAGAGTTTGGGAATGGCTGCAATCACAGCATTGTAAGATGGTGAAAGATGTACCCTTAGGCCCCCTCCTCGGTTCAGAGATGGTCATTACTTTTTCACGTAAATGGCCTCCTTGACTTCTCACTCAAACCAGCGTTCCTCCCTGTCCAGGATGTGCACATCTTCATCACTGAAATAGTGACCACTGCCCTGTAGGTGTAAATAGTCTGCGGTGTCCTGACGTGACAAGGTAGCTCTTCTGTGTTGTGCTATCCGCTTCGCCAGTGGTTGTTTGGTTTCCCTGATGTATAATTCACTGCAGTCCTCTTGGCACTTAACTGTGTAAACTATATTACTCTGTCTGTGCCGGGGGCACCCGATCCTTGGGGTGGACCAATTTTTGCCATAGCGTGTTTTGGGGTTTGAAAGCCACCGAGACCTGGTGTTTTGAAAAATGCATCTCAGCTGTTCCGATACTCCTGACACATAAGGGATCACCAAAGGTTTTCGCTTAGGCAGCGGTTGTCCTTCCTCTCTCCTGGATTGCTTAGAGCATTCTTAAGGTGTCTTCCTTGCTTTGACAAAAATCCAGCTGGGACAACCACATTTACTCGGGGCCTTTTTGACGAGATGTTCTTCTGCTTCCCTGGCCGCTGTGTCTGTGGGTATGGTGTTTGCTCTGTGTTGTAGAGTCCTGATGACACTTATTTTGTGCTCTAGTGGATGGTGAGAGTCAAACCTTAAACCTTTGGCCATTGATCAATGGACAATTTGCGTATCATTGATCACACGGCCCATTGTTAGTCAATGGTGCTAGTTGCGGTCATTATGCAAAGGTACTGTTTATAAGGTTGGAGAAACCTGCAGTCAACTGAGACTGAGGAAGTCACTTGGATGAGTGATGTCCAGATGAACAGAATCAACTTTCTAGAATATCCCTACCTGGATTATTGAGCATGCATCGAGAGAGTTTATCCAAACGTTGACATTTTTTTAAGAAGGTTTGTTTGCACGCCAGTGACGAATTCCTCGGCTGAAAGGTCTTTTTCTTCTCTGAAAAGAACCAAGGATCATTTAAGATCTACGATGCCATTGCACTTCTTTGCATTGAAGCAGATTTAACAAGATCTGTCGACTTCAATGAAACAATTGAAGCCTTTTCATGGACAAAAGCGCAAAGGAAGAAATTCTAGTAGGTATTTAAGACGACTTGAAGAAATTCGATGGAAAGTTTTTTTTTGTAGGTGTTAATGTTATGTCATTTCATAAGTAGTGTAGGAGTTTGCATGTTCTCCCCATGTCTGCGTGGGTTTCCTCCCACAGTCCAAAGACATGCCGGTTAGGTACTGTAGGTGCATTGGCGATCCTAAATTGTCCCTAGTGTGTGTGTGTGTGTGTGCCCTGCGGTGGGCTGGCGCTCTGCTCAGGATTTGTTCCTGCCTTGCGCCGTGTGTTGGCTGGGATTGGCTCCAGCAGACCCCCATGATCTTGTGTTAGGAATATAGCGGGTTGGACAATGACTGACTGACTGACTGTAGTGTAGTTTTGAATTAAAAATATAATGTGGTTCAAAGATTATAAAGATTTTATTAAGTGCGTATATGTTTCAAAAATAAACTATTACATATGAAATTGAAAATTATAAATCAACTTTTTTGTGGGGAGGGGAGCGAGGAATTATGTGCTTTGGCCTAGGGTGTAGAAATGTGTAAATCCGGCCCTGAACCCACAAAATTGCCCATCACTGGCAGTTTTTGTGCTTGTCAATTATGTCTACTAATAAACACGTTTTTCAAATGCTACTTGAAGGCTACTGTAGACACAAACACATTACATTATGGCGTTCAGCAGTTCACAGCAAGCTAGACACAGTGCATCAATTTCTAAAATATATGTAATGACGCACCGTTTTTTAAATAGGAAACATTCTGAATAAAACCCATTTTGTAGTTCTACTTTATATTCATCAAATAAGTCATATTTGAAAGCAAAATCTAAATCTAGAAAATATGAAGCTTCATACATAGACTCGTGCTGGCTAAGAAAAAAGTCCGAGACGATTACCCCAAATGCGTTCTTTGTCAGGAAATTCTGTCAAAAGAAAAGCTGTCTAAATTTAAAAGACATCTAGAACAAAAGTATCCAGCAGATGTTCACGTCTTCCAAAGTAAAGCAGCACCGGTTGTGAGACATGTGAGCACTTTCACACAGCAGGCGAAGGCGTCTTTGATGGAGTCGTATCGCATTGCCCGTGCCGAGGAAGCTCACAAAGTTGGAGAAGATGTGATATTACCGGGGACTGAAGACATAGTTCGGGAATTGCTTGGAGAAGATGCTGCCCATAAAATTGATCCTGTCACTTTGACAGACAACACTGTGTGTAGACGGACATCTGACATGGCAGAGGATGTAACACACCAATTACCAATTACCAGCCCCTGGTATGCGATGTATTTGGATGAAAGCACAGATGTAGCTAATGCAACACACATTATTGTCACTGTCAGAGTGATTGGACATGGAAAGCTTGTTGAGGAGCTTTCATTCTGCAAAGAAATTCAAGGGAAGACAACAGGTCAGGACATTTTTCAAATTTTGGACGCGTTCATGCAGGTAAATTTGACTGGTCTTAATACATGGGTGTCACCACCACCAGGACAGGCAAGTGTAGTGGAGTCGGCGTGTTAATAAAGGCCAGAGCTCCAGATGCTATGGATACACACCGCTTGCTTCACAGAGAAGCCCTTATCGCTAAAAGGTTGGAGGACAAATCGTAACAAGTGCTTCAAGACGTTGTTAGAGTGGTGTGTAGAATCAAAGCGCGTCCCCTTAAACACAGGCTGTTTGTCAAACTGTGCAGTGACATGGGCACCAGTTTAGAAAGACTTCAGCTACATTCTGTGGTCCGGTGGCTTCTCATGGGGCAGTTTTAAAACGCGTGTTTGGTCTCTGTGAAGAGCTGCGTGAATTTCTCTCATCTGAGAGCTCCCAGTTTGCCAGCTGTTTCAACAACCAGTCATGGGTTCTGAAGCTTGCTTATTTGGCCGACATATTTCAACTTTTAAATACCTTGAATTAGATAGAGCATGCAGGGCCGCGATTACAGCATACTTAATTTGCAAGATAAAGTTTGTGCATTTATACGAAAAAAAAACCGGACCTTGGGAGAAAAAGCTAAACAAAGGAAACGCTGTCATGTTCCCACTCCTTCACCAGGAGCTAGGAACGCCCAATGCGCCTGCAGACATTGTCCTGCCTAGACTCACCTGAAGAGATACTTATTCCCAGACCTGGACAGTGTTCATTTACACTAGATTAGAAAACCATTTGAGTCCAGAACCGAAGAGGATTGTCTTGATCTGAGGTCAAGAAAGTAATTAAACGAAATCACCAATGATGGAAGTTTGAAAATGCAATTCTCTGCCATTTTCCTGTTACAATTTTGGAGCAAACTCAGAAACGAATACCCGGTGCTGAGTGAAAAAGCCATCCGATGCGTCTTACCATTTGCAGTTACATATCTGTGAGAGGCAGGTTTTAAAAACCAAAAACAGAGCATGTCTAAATGTGGGAAATGAAAGATTTGAGATTGTCCCTAAGCCAGCTGTAACCCAGAGTGGACAAACTGCAAGAACGTCCAAGCCCAACAGTCTCACTAGGCCTAAGGTGAGTTTAGTTTATTGATTTATTACGAGCAGTTGATTTTTTCCATAGTTAAAGTGTCTTGTTTTACAGCGCATCCGGAAAGTATTCACAGCACATCACTTTTTCCACATTTTGTTATGTTACAGCCTTATTCCAAAATGGATTAAATTCATTTTTTTCCTCAGAATTCTACACACAACACCCCATAATGACAACGTGAAAAAAGTTTATTTGAGATTTTTGCAAATTTATTAAAAATAAAAAAATGGAGAAATCACATGTACATAAGTATTCACAGCCTTTGCTCAATACTTTGTTGATGCACCTTTGGCAGCAATTACAGCCTCAAGTCTTTTTGAATATGATGCCACAAGCTTGGCACACCTATCCTTGGCCAGTTTCACCCATTCCTCTTTGCAGCACCTCTCAAGCTCCATCAGGTTGGATGGGAAGCGTCGGTGCACAGCCATTTTAAGATCTCTCCAGAGATGTTCAATCGCATTCAAGTCTGGGCTCTGGCTGGGCCACTCAAGGACATTCACAGAGTTGTCCTGAAGCCCCCCCTTTGATATCTTGGCTGTGTGCTTAGGGTCGTTGTCCTGCTGAAAGATGAACCGTCACTCCAGTCTGAGGTCAAGAACGCTCTGGAGCAGGTTTTCATCCAGGATGTCCCTGTACATTGCTGCAGTCATCTTTCCCTTTATCCTGACTAGTCTCCCAGTCCCTGCCGCTGAAAAACATCCCCACAGCATGATGCTGCCACCACCATGCTTCACTGTAGGGATGGTGCCAGGTTTCCTCCAAACGTGACGCCTGGCATTCACACCAAAGAGTTCAATCTTTGTCTCATCAGACCAGAGAATTTTCTTTCTCATGGTCTGAGAGTCCTTCAGGTGCCTTTTGGCAAACTCCAGGCGGGCTGCCATGTGCCTTTTACTAAGGAATGGCTTCCGTCTGGCCACTCTACCATACAGACCTGATTGGTGGATTACTGCAAAGATGGTTGTCCTTCTGGAAGGTTCTTCTCTCTCCACAGAGGACCTCTGAAGCTATGACAGAGTGACCATCGGGTTCTTGGTCACCTCCCTGACTAAGGCCCCTTCTCCCCCGATCGCTCAGTTTAGATGGCAGGCCAGCTCTAGGAAGAGTCCTGGTGGTTTCAAACTTCTTCCACTTACGGATGATGGAGGCCACTGTGCGCATTGGGACCTTCAAAGCAGCAGAAATTTTTCTGTAACCTTCCCCAGATTTGTGCCTCGAGACAATCCTGTCTCGGAGGTCTACAGACAATTCCTTTGACTTCATGCTTGGTTTGTGCTCTGACATGAACTGTCAACTGTGGGACCTTATATAGACAGGTGTGTGCCTTTCCAAATCATGTCCAGTCAACTGAGTTTACCACAGGTGGACTCCAATTACGCTGCAGAAACATCTCAAGGATGATCAGGAGAAACAGGATGCACCTGAGCTCAATTTCGAGCTTCACGGCAAAGGCTGTGAATACTTATGTACATGTGCTTTCTCAATGTTTTTATTTTTAATAAATTTGCAAAAACCTCAAGTAAACTTTTTTCACGTTGTCATTATGGGGTGTTGTGTGTAGAATTCTGAGGAAAAAAATGAATTTAATCCATTTTGGAATAAGGCTGTAACATAACAAAATGGGGAAAAAGTGATGCGCTGTGAATACTTTCCGGATGCACTGTACATCGTTTTGTTAAATGCACTTAACAGGTCTGTGTAGCAGTTTATTACAGACATGTGGGATGTGTCATTTTTTGGGATTGTGATAGGTTGGCTTAAGGCAAGTCACTTAGGGAAACCCCTGGCCTAGAAGTGACAAACCTCACACCAACTATCAGGCCGCGTTCAAAGTCAGTAACGTCTCTCATTTTGTTCATTCTGGTCTTCTCGATTTAGACCACACATATGGCATGCTAGAATGGAGAATTTGTATGAAGGTGTGATTCCAGTGTGCACCTAAGAAAACGGTGACTTAGTATATGCCATCTGTCACTAACCACAAGGCTTGGAATCATAAAGTAAAAATTAAAAGGAAATTAAACTTGCCAAGAAGGACAATAACATTGAAACACATTTGCTCCAATTCAGGGCCATTTGGTCAGAGCTCCTCCTGACAGACCAGTCCACTGCAGAGCCCACTCAGGCATGCAGGCACGAGTTTGGAACCACCGGTGTGCTTAACCAGTGCGTTTTTTGGATGATGTTGAGGGCACAACCTGAGCAAAAGAGGTAAACTCGATCAAACTGAACATGCACATTTCCACACAGGACTTAAAGCAAGGATGCTCATTATGTGAAGCAGCATTAGTAACTATTTATTTATTTGCTTATTTATTTTTTTAAGAAAGAACAGACTGAGGGATGGGTACAATGGAGGGATACTGTGCAGCTATGACATCTTTTCAAAAACTGCCGTTTTAATCTACTGAAGTGTGCTTGAATGGAGCGATGGCCTCATCACAAGTAACCAGCATGGCAGGTCGTTCCACTGCTTGATTCAGTGGAGTTCCATGATGATTGGTACACAAACAAGGTATGGCAGTGGTGAGTAGCAATGGATTTTCTGTACAACTGAAGGTCAGTCATAACTGCAGGCATCACACCGGAAACAAGATGGTGCAGCAATCACAGGGTGGACACAGAACAGCAGTGGGTCAGTGGCTGAAGGCTCTCTCTGTCTTCAATGGAGGACACGTCTCCAAAAGGAATCAAGCAGGTGCAAGTCAGTTTTAGTTCCAGCAGGCCACACAGAGCAACAGTCCACGATTACCAAAACAAAGCATTTGTATGAAATTAGCAGGGTGAAAGGTATCAAAACTAAGATGCCTCAATGGAGGCTGTGGAGGTGCCATCCTGCTCTAGAAGCTATAGATCTGATGAGGCCTTGCCAGATTTGAGACATAAACTACTAAAAACGGAACAGTCCAATGCAAGGAGTTTTTTTCCCCCATTATATCTGAAGTGAGAAGATGAAGGAGTTGAAATACGAACATTAGAAACATTTTGAATAGATCAGGCCATTTAGCCTCAGAAAGCTTGTCTGTCTTATTAATCTAAATTCTGCAAAATAATAATAATAATAAGTTACATTTATTGAGCGCCTTTCACAAACCCAAGGTCACTTTACATACAGAGTAAAAAAATTACACAGATGACAAAAGTTCGTAGAAGAGGAAAGTTTTCAGTTGAGATTTAAAGGTGCAGAAAGAGGACCAATCTCGGAGAGACTGAGGAAGAGAGTTCCAGAGTTGAGGGGCTGTAGCTCTGAAGGACCTGCCTTCCAAGGTGGAGAGTCTGGTGCGTGGGACAGTAAGGAGATTACTGCTCGAGGACCTGAGAGAGCGACAAGGAGTGTAAGGAGCTAGGAGCTGAGTCAGGTAGAGTGGGGGCAAGGTTATGTAGGGCTTTGAAGGTGAGAAGCAGAATCTTGAATTTAATCCTTGATGGAACCGGTAAACAGTGAAGCTGGGAGAGAACAGGGGAGATGTGAGCAAAACGCTTTGTGTGGGTGAGGACTCTGGCTGTGGAGTTCTGAATGTACTGTAGCTTCTGTATAGATTTTGCAGGGAGGCCAATGAAGAGGGAATTACAGTAATCAATACGAGACATTATGAAACAATGAACTAGAGTTTGAGCATCAGACCAGGACAGAAATGGATGGAGGTGGGTAATGTTACGGAGATGATAGAATGAAATTTTGGAAAGAGACCTAATGTGTAGCTCAAAGTTAAGTGATGAATCAAACAAAACACCAAGATTTCTGACAACAGGAGCAGGTTTGACAAGCGTACCATCAACAGAAATAGAGAAATTGGATTCCTTAGAAAGTTGGGATTTTGGACCTACCAGTAACACTTCAGTTTTATTGGCATTAAGTTTGAGAAAGTTATTTTCCATCCATAGCTTAAGATCAGTGATGCATTCCGTGAGTGTGCTGGGAGGTGAATCTGTAGGGGAGTCTGAGCTAAGATATAACTGTATATTGTCTGCATAACAGTGGAAGTTAAGGCCATGTCTGAGAATAATCTGACCCAAAGGAAGGATATAAAGTAGAAAAAGTAATGGCCCAAGGACTGAAAGCTGAGGGACACCATGTGACACAGGTGAGGTGGAGGATTTACATCGGCCGAGTGTGACAAACTGTTGCCTATTAGAGAGATACGATGTGAGCCATTGAAGGGATAAGCCAGAGGTGCCTACAGCAGAGAGACGTGACAGGAGGATTTCATGCTTGACAGTGTCAAATGCTGCACTTAAGTCAAGAAGGAGGTGAATATTAAGGGAATATAATAATATCAAGTCAAGATATCAAGGTCCCTGAAGTCCACCACACTACTTGGTCATTTATGTGTCTGTGTGAAGAGAAAACGCACACTAAAGGAAATAAGCTCACATTTTCATTTCATATTTTTCTAGTGCATCTCTGAAGCAGTTAGTTTATCTAACTTTTTCTTTAACCCAATTTAATGCAATCATGGCTTGGAATTTTTATATCATAAATTTAAAATATTTACCATTTTTTCACTATAAGGCACATTTCCTTCAACATGCCTCTGAAAAAAACTTAGAAAGTCGTGTTGCACAATGGCGTCTGGCCTTGTAACGCAACTAAATAGCTGTATAATCTCGACAATGGCTTTAAAAGAGGTGTCAAAAAAAAACAAACTATTGAGAACGTAATGATTTTTTTTGTTCTAAAATGAAGAGTATTTTTCTGTAATAAAATAAAAAGTCCACATTGCTAGTGTGCCAGGGAGGCAAGCCTTCTGTCCTCCGCCCGAGTGCGTTGAAGACTTGGCTTTTCTCTCGATTCATGGACATAGCCTGAAGTGCAGGGACATTCCCATTAAAGGAGAAGGTATTTCTCCACGATCACAGTATGTACATTTGCCACATAAAACTGTGTTCTAAGTGAAGCATTTTTTTTATAAATAGTAAAAACTAATGGATATACCGGTCCATAGGTGAATGAGAAAGCTTTAAAAACTTATTAAATGCATCCACTTTGAAGCAACAGAGGTTTCAACTTAAGGAAATAGGGCTTCTGCCCTAAAAATAAGTCAAGTTGGAGAGCATGCACTGGTACAGTGCGTTGCCGCACCCACTACACGACGAAACAACTCGGGATCCCAGTTGGCAACCCCACGGGCAGACACGTGGTCCAGTCCCACCCTCCAGAAATGATCCTCTATTTGCCACAGCCAGGGGTTACGTGGGCGACACCTTGGCCTGGTCCAACCACTCGGGTCCCCAATAATGGGGATCTTACGAGCTGGATCACCCTCGGGGAAACGCATCACATGGCCGTAGAGCCGTAACTGAGACTCCCTCACAATGCAGGTAATGTGCCTCATTCGACACAAAGTCAAACCAACGGTACCCAAGGATGCTCCGAAGAGACACAGTACCAAAGGAGTCCAGTCGTCATCTCAGGTCACTGGATAGCATCCATGTCTCGCAACCATATAGCAAGACAGGAAGCACCAGGACTCTAAAGACTTAGACCTTCATCCTTTTGCATAGATATCGGGAGTGCCACACACCCCTTTCCAGCGAACTCATGACCCCCCATGCTCTCCCAGTTCGTCTACTGACTTCATAGGAAGAGTCACCAGAGACATGAATGTCACTGCCAAGGTAAGTAAACCTCTCAACAAGGTTGACACTCTCTCCGCAAACAGACACACTGCTGATGGCTGTGCCCAAGAGGTCATTAATGGCCTGGGTCTTAGTTTTTTTCCAGGACACTTGCAAGCCCAGACACTCGGACTTCTCGTTCAGTCTCTCGAGCGCCCCGATCAGAACCTCCAGTGACTCAGCAAAGATCACAGCATCGTCAGCAAAGTCAAGATCTGTGAATCTTTCTTCACCAGACACCCCACAGCCGCTGGACCCCATGACCTTGCCCAACATCCAGTCCATACAAGCATTAAACAGAGTAGGAGCAAGAACCTGACAAACCCCAGAATCAACTGGGAAAAACACAGAGGTCCTGCCTCCACTCTGCACATCACTTACAGTACCAGTGTACAGGCCGGGAAAGATATCCAGCAACCTTGAGGAGATCCCGTGAATCCTCAGGATGTCCCACAGGGCAGCTCGATCAACTGAGTCGAACGTTTTGCGAAAATCGACAAAGGCTGTAAAGAAACTGTCGATATTTGCGTTTGCGCTCAATGAGAACCCTCAGTGCCAGGATGCGGCTGATGGTAGACTTCTTAGGCGTAAAACCAGACTGTTCCGGTCGCTGGTAGGTGTGCAAGTGATCACGGATCTTATTGAGGACGAACCTAGCAAGGACCTTACCCTGCACCGAGAGCAGTGTTATCCCCCTGTAGTTTCTGCAATCCAGGCGATCACCCTTCCCTTTCCAGATAGGGATGACAAGTCTCATTTTCCAGTCAGTTGGGATGATGCCAGTCTCCCAAATGGAAGGAAAGATTGCTTGCAATGCCAAGAGGACAGCCTTACCATCAGCCTGGAGAAGTTCACCCAGGATACCACAGATCCCCGCAGCCTTTCCTCCCCTCAGCTGGTTCACCACCTGTACAATCTCAGTGAGACTGGGTGGTTCACAGCTAATTGGAGGATCAGCCTCAAGAGACCCAGAGATATCCAACATCCTAGCCGGAGGATCAGCTTTGAACTGCTCAAAGTAGCCAGCCCAGCGGGTCACAACTGCGGTGTCATCCGTAAGGACCGTCCACCGTGCTAAAGCTAAAAATAACTTTTGGAACTATTTTTCTTGCTGTAAGTATACATCTCCTGTTCCCGAGGGGAAGGACCGCAGACACAGCACTCACTGTACTGGTAAGCTGTCACCTTGTCTGGAGGCTCTGTTAGCCATATGGCACATGACAGACTACTACAACAGTTTGGTAGGCAAATGCCGACTGAGATTGGGCTCCTGATGCGAGGAGCCACAGGAAAGAGTAGCATGTGGGTTACTTTGGAGTCTGTGTGAGCGGAGGGGGCACATGTCACTGCACAATGGCATAAGAAATAAGCTTCTGTCTACTGAAAGAATGTAAGTGATGGCAAGTGTGACTTTTTCAGTTATTATTGCCTTGTTGTGTACAGCATACAGACAGCAACTCCCATCTGTGCATCAACATTCAGCCTCAATAACAGCGCTTGGGGATGAATTTACGAGTTGAATCCTCATTCCAGCCCTGTAGGATGCCACCAAAGTAGGAGTAAATTGCAGAGTCTCCATTTAAGATGGCTGCATGTCACAACACTGCTTTGCCTTGTGCTTTTCTTCTTCTTATAATGATATGTGACAATGTGTTGCAATCCATCTCAAGACGCAGATCAATACTCAATAAAATTTTTGGCTTGAACGATTGATGTATTTGCTTAGTTTTTAGGCCTTTCATTCATCTACTATATTGCCTTGTGTATCCTTTAGCCCCATTGTAAGCTGCAAGAATAGACAAGGAACTTATAAAATTTATTAAAAAAACACTTCAACCTAAAACATAGTTTAATGAGGCAAAATAATATATTGTGACGCACGAGTCACTGTCTTGCACCCCAAAACACGAGGCTGAGTCTCAGTACTTTAGCAAATCCAGCTTTATTCTGCTTGAAACAGGAACAGCACGGTTATTTCTTGTAGCGGGATCTACCACTCTCCTATAATCAGACACAGTAGTCAGGCAGGGTCATGGCCACGTAATCCTGTTCTCTGCATCACCCATCAACGATAGGCGCTTATATCGTGGACACGATGAGCTCGGATTTGCTTTTGACGCGAGGCTGCGGTTGCCCTGGCAAAGGATAAGCTGTCTTCCACAAACGCGGCGATCATGCTTTGGGACACTCTTCGGCATGTCATCCCGTTGGAGGGACTCCCAAAAGAGTTTAGAAATTTTACAATATGTAACGATTGCGAGGAAATAACTTGAAAAATACAAAACGTATCCTTTAATGACCTCAAAAACAGTTTCGTAGAGGACTGATGAATTAGGAGTTTATATTTAATTAAAAAATCAAGGGTGGTTGATGTATTTAGGCTTAAGAGCAAAATTTGGGGAAATTCATTAAGTGTCTTCTACGGAAGCTTATTAGGGCCACGGTGGAAAAAAAAAAAACGGACACAGTTAAGAAAAAAAAAACTAAATGTCGAGAGTAAAGTCGACATGTTGACTTTATTCTCGTAGTTTGTCATTAAAGTAGAACATCGTAAATTAAACTTCATCTTAAAATGAATACTTAATTTACTAGATTTTCTCAAACCCCGTCATAAATTATGTAGCGCATGAAATGCTTTGTGTTAAGCGTTCCCCGCGCCATGTTAATCGCTACACACTTCTTAAACTGATTTCCTCTGCACTAAGAGGAGGCACAAGCAGCGATCACCACACAGAATTCATTAATTTCATGATATTCCTGCACACTAAACATTTACAATGCTAAGATAAATACTTGATATCATTTTCATGATGGAATGCATTAAAGCATGTCTTAATCATGTGGGGGAACGGTGGCGTGGAGGTTGCACTGCTGCCTGGCAGCAAGGGGGTCCCGGGTGTACCCTGCCTTGAGTTTACATGTTTTCCTGGTGGGTTTACTCAGCGTGCTTCAGTTTCCTTTCAAAGTCATGTAGGATGTGGGGTTTTGTTATGCTATATTGACCTTAAGGTATGTGTGTGCTCATATTCACCATGCAATGAGCTGGCGTCCTGTTCAGGATTTGTTCCTGCCTGGCACACGATGCTTGCTGGGATGGGTGCAACCCTGAATGGATGGCATAATTAAAAATGTATAACGAAGATTTTTTAAAGTTCTGAACACTCCGTGGTCTAAGTTTATAACTAGTTTTAATTTCACAAAGACGTTTATCGTGTGGTGATTGGTTATGTGGAGAAAGAAAAAGGAAGGTTAGGAACTGGGGTTTTGGTACGTCAGACAGACAGCACACATGCAATAAAGAAAGCCCGCTCAGAAGAACATCCATTGAATTCTGTGTTCGTGTCTCCGACCACCAGATCACAAACCCAACATTTATGTAATATTTCACACAAACCTGTGTGATACCCATGCATACATCCAGTTTTTTGGATCCTCGTCACACCTGCCATAAAGTTCTCTACACTGAACATACACCTGGGGACCCCTTACTGCAAGGGAGCAGCACTACCGCCTCAATACTGTGCATGTTTAATACCTGCTTTAATGCATTTCATCATGAAAATGATATCAAGCACTTATCTTTGCATTGTAAATGTTCAGAGTGCAGGAATTTCATGAAGTGAATGGATTCTGTACGGTGATCGCCACTCGCGTCTCCTCAGTGCACGAGGAAGTCCGTTTAAGAAGCGCGTAGTGATTAGCAACTCGGTCGGGGAACACTTAACACAAAGCATTTAATGTGCTACATAACTTATGACGGGGTTTGAGAAAATCTAGTAAATTAAATATTTATTTTAAGATGAAGTTTAGTTTACGACATTCTACTTTAATGATAAAATAAACTACGAGAATAAAGTGGAAATGTCGACTTTAATCTTGACATAAACGGCGAGAATAAAGTAGAAATGTCGAGAATAAAGTCAACATGTCGGCTTTATTCTCGACATTTAGTTTTTTTTCTTCTTCACTGTGGCCCTAACACGCGTCCGTAGTTTTCTGACAGGCTGTGAACCCATTATTATTTTCCCCCCATTTAAAACAATAGGAAGTAACCTTCTGATATCTGACTTTTAATTTCCTGATCTGTTTTGAGAAATGGATTAGAAACAGAGAACAAGGAATGACTGTATTAAGTAAATACTACACAATGTAAAGATTATTCAGGTCAAATGCCATTAGAAATGGTTACAATCAAATAAAGTGCCAGGACTAGATTATCTTTCATTCAAGAGAATTTTTAAAGCAGCTATTGATTATGTATAAAGTCTCCATGCAGATTTCTGGAAATCACTGAATCGCAGCAATTCCTAAACATTGTAAACTAGAAAATGTCGCTCTATTACACAACAAAGATGGTCAGACATACCTTGGTAACTTTAGGCCAGTTTTATGATCTAGGAGTGCACACAGTTAGTATTTGTCTTGAAATTAAATACTTATATAATAATATACAAACATAAATAGTACTAATTACTTTTATTTCCATGGATGAGTAATCTATGGTGAAATCTCAAGTTACAGCAATTCCCAGAATCACACAAGCATGGAAAAAGTATCAGTTTTGTTTTCAACTGAGTTTCAATTAATTTTCAACTAGAAATTTAATGACTTTTACTTCTGAAAGAAGCTAACTCGTTTTGATGTGATTTATACATAGAACCACTGACTAATACTGAGCCATACTACGGTACAGTTATCACCATTTTCGGTCATTTTGTAACTGCATAGGCCACAAAACCGTTAGTTAGTGGGGGAGTTTTGTGCCATTAGAATGCTTCTGAAACATACACCCCGTGGAAGTGAAGGTAGTAGTGGTTAGAAGAACACTGAAGTAACAGTATTGTGAAAAGAATGGACATCTTAAGGCATTCAAAATGGAGACTTGGACAATCGATAACTGGAACAATTTTGAAAAGCATAAAAGATCATGTAAGGTATCAAACTGTAGGATAGGGACTTAAGCAAAAGGTCAGCAGGCTGCACGTATCCACGGTTCAGACTTTTTGTTTACATTGTTTTTTTTGGTTTGAAGTACATTAGTATTGTTTCACTCGCACTCTAATAATACATTTGAAATGTATTTTCTGTAAACTCATAAAGCATTCTGCATTTTTTCCAGTTTTCCATTAATGTACATTTTTCATTACAAGTTTCAATTTCCATACAAGATTCCTCACGGTTCAGTGCCTGGATACTACTATTTTTAACCTGCCAGAATTCAATCAGTCATTAATTTATTTTCAGACCTGCTAAACCCAATTTAGAAATGCGTCAAATGAAGTTTAATGGAAAAAACATTGCGTTATGCTTAGCAGTAATAGATATAAATATGCACTGGGGTGTGAGGTCTATAGGTGGAAAATATTAAAGAAGTAGACATGGGAGTCTAGGAAATTAAGGTGTGCCCAGCTGGAAAATGTGCCAGGGATTTTAAAGGCACCATGAGAGTGGCACAGAGCAGGAGACCCAAGAAGAAAACAGAAACCAAACTCGAGGTGCAAGAGACCCTGATTTGGCTACTATGGAGCTGTAAGCCAAGGACCTGTATGTGCTGAGAAACTTGTCTAGGAGAGAGGGAGATGTCGCCTGGACTGAAACACGTGAGGTTTTAGGAGGGCAGCTCTCATATGTTCATGTTCACTTAGGGAGTATGGTGGGGAGTATGTGGTTATCCATTTAAAGAAATGGACATGGAGGATAGACCTAGAAGGTTTAGGACAAATAAATGCTTAAAAATACAGGCACACAAGGGGCAATTAAAAGCAAGTTATAGTTTAGAATCTCTACAGCAAAGGTAGGACTGCATGGTCCTAGAAAGTGATTCTGACTCGGAGGTACCATCGAGGTTTGAGCCAGGAGGCAAGATGGGCGACTTTATCAGGAGGCAGTGGTATCTATGCAGGAGGAGGCTGGAACCAAAAAACAGCAGGCTTGCTGAATTGTCTTTATTTGGCCCCTTTGTGATCTCCTTTTGTTCATCCCTGGTTGTGAATGTCACAGAACTTGGAGCGGTTTCCTTTGTATGAAATGGTCTGTAGAAATAAATGCTGCTGTTATCTATTACAAGGGGGCTCCGCCCCCTGCTCGCCTACCCCCGGCGTTTTGAACCCGTGCCCGCTGGGCAGCCACGTGTGAGGATGACGCACGTTTAATACGGAGTGTTCGCCCGTGTCACTCTGGGGTCCCCCACTGTTAATACGGAGCTCCGTCCGTACTATTATGCGGTGCATTGTGGACCACTGCGGACCCCGTAGTGTTTCCCGTTACAGTTTGTATCTCGGTCAGTCGAGCTTTTGTGTTTGAAGCTTTTGAATTCCGGTGTACATTATCTGTAACTTGCTGTCCATGTGTTTGGCCCCCTCGTTTAACCTGTTTATGACGTTTTACTTTGCTTTCTACTCTGTCTTTCATTTCTGATCTCGCTTTATTCTGCTTTTGTTTCAATGACACCTGGTCCGTGGTGAATATATTTTCCCTTTTTCGAGTAATAATTTTCATTTGTTTGCGATACTGTGATGTCTATCGTACTGTTAATAACGCATCACTGTAATATGATTCACCTATGCTGTATAGTTTGGACGTCTGAGGATGATGTATGTTTAATACGGAGCGTTCGCCCGTGTCACTCTGGGTCTCCCCACTGTTACTACGAAGCTCTTTCCGAACTATTATGCGGTGCATTGTGGAGCACTGCAGACTCTGTAGTGTTTCCCGTTTCACTTCGTATCTCGTTTAGTCAAGCTCTTTGTTTTTGGAGCAGTGCCTGCCTGGTCTGCGGCATTTCAGACGCACGTTGTAGGCGCGTGTTTGTATCTCGGTCACTCGAGCTGTGTCGTGTTGAATCCGTGCCTGCTTTGCCTACGCAGTTTGAGACGCGCGTTGTAGGCGTCCACGTTCATTAGATCTGTCCACGCGGGCTCGGTGTCTAAGCTGTGTTAGTTGTTGAGCTGTCTAGTTTTGGAGCCGAGACAGTTTTGCTTCCGCGGTTTCAGACGCGTGTCCGTACCATCTCGGGTTTGATGTATGAACCTTTGTGGACACCGTAGTGTGTCCCGTTTCACTCTGGGGCGGGGCGTTGACTCCTCTTGTTTTACTATGTCTCCTCCTGCGCTTTCACCACGCATTAGTGCCACTCACAATATGGCGGCGACGCCTGCGCCTTCCGTATTATGTCGGTTCTTACCATGCTGTGTAGGCGCCTTTGCCTTTTGTACTTTACCACGCCTTCCGACGCACGATGTAGGCTTGCATTCCAGTTTTCATCATCTGTAACCCGCTCTCCATGTGTTCGTCCCCGTTCTTTAATCCCTTTATAAAGTTTTACTTTGTTTCCTACTCTGTGTTTTATTTCTGACCTCGCTTTATCCTGCTTGCGGCATGTCAGACGGTTCGTAGCCTTTCTCGTTTTACTCTGGGCAGGGGGGCTTTGTTCTGTAACCTGCTCTCCATGTGTTTGTTCCTGTTCTTTAACCTCTTTATGACGTTTTACTTTGTTTCCTACTCTGACGGTTCGTAGTCTCTCCCGTTTTGCTCTGGTGTTGGGGGGGGGGGGGGGGATGGTGTCTTTGTGTGGCACTTGCGCACTATGTCTTTTGCGTCCACGGGCAGGTCCCTGCATCCATATCCGGTTTACCATTCTCGTTTAGTAATATGGATGTTTGCCATTTATTCGTTCTTATCTATTCACATCTTATTTTTTTTCTTCCAGACTTTTCTTTGATATTTTTTAAAGCATATTGAGCTGTCCATGTCATTATTTATAATAAAAATGTATAAAGGTGGTCGTAGACTTACAACTATGTACAGTTCCGACAGATCAGTCACAAATGATCTGGACAATAAGAGAGACCATTATATGTATTCAAACCAGACCATATACAGTATATGTATAGTATTGCATAATACATCCCTCAAGTCAAATTGTTTTACATCCTTTATCATCTTTCTTAGCACATTGTGTAGATTTATCTTTTTTTTGTAAATTATTTTTATATTTTGTTTCATTATTACTGTTGCTCACATGGGTACTAAACCTTTAACAGCTTTACGAATCCTTTCTTTGTCTGTGTTATGTTTCGTTATCGTTATGGAGGAGTTGTACCGGCAGAGTTTGAGCACTCGTATGTTTTCTGTTTTAACATTTCAGCCTGTTAATAATAAACAGTAACAGATGAAGGAGTTCAGTGTGGTTTCGCTACCCCGTCATGGCGATTCACACAAAGCGACACATTGTGAGGCAGAAGCTTCAGAGGTGGAGATTCAAAGGAAAAGCACAGCAGTACAGCGTGTGCAGCAAACACCATTTTATAATTGGATAATGAAAAGTCACATGCGATCGCATTCGCTTTCTTTCCTCCCTCATACACCTTCATTTTTGTGTCGAGATCAATTGCCTATTTTCCTGTAATTGTAAGACAAATATAACTGAACAGTTATAGATGAAACAGCTGCAGGTAATGAACTGAGATTGAGGTGAATGAGTCGCAGCATACGAAGCTGTTGTTTGGCAGGGAGAGGTGGTAGTGGTCGTATGTCAGATAGTCGTAAGATGCATAGGTCGTAAGTCGATGACTACCTGTACTTTGGTCTCCTTAGCTTTTATTTTGGCTCCAGGAGGTTTCCTCTTCAGTGACCTCAGTGTCCACCCCCAGAGAAAGACTAGATGCTATTAAGAACACTGACAGGATGGCAGGACCCAAAACATTATGTTTAATGTACAGTAAATAAATGTTAAGAGTGTTTCAATTACAAAGCAATACATACGTATTTGTGAGGTCATATCTGGAAAATTATGTTCAATCTATATGAAAAAGAAAAAAAAACAAACAAAAGGTGCTTTTAAGAAAGTCCAGAGACGATGACAGCTGCAGTAATTCAGAGTCTGTGATGGACTGAAAACATACCTGTGAAAATAAAACGTAACTATTTGTGCAGCAGATTACCCTGCTTCATGGTTATCTACTGATCGGCTATGGTCTGGTCATCTGCAGGAAAGGTACCATCAGCCACCGGAAGTACAGGTGTGTCCACAGGCACCAAGCACGAAATGACCTGGGGTCTTGTGTATAACACCTTGCGTAGAATTCACACTAAAACATGGCGTATGGACAAAACTAGAAATGTGTGCACACACAAACAAAATTCAGATGCATAAAACTGACCATAAGCAAAGTTCTACACACTTTCCCTCTATAAATCTAAATCAATGTGAATTTTAACATACATACACGGTCCTATGGCCCAATCTCGACTCCTCCCAGAATTTTGCCTACTTGAATATGCAAATCAATATAACTAGCCCCTTTCGTTCAGTATTTTGTTAATAAGACAATGGCAAAAGCATGTATGAAAAAGAAGAATTTCAGTGAATATGAAATGGAGGAAGGAAAAACATACTGTTAGGTGGCTTAAGCAGTGGCATAAGCAACAAAACGAAATTGCTGGGAGTGGCACAGCATGGTGGAGGCACTCAAAAGTTCAAGTTCAGAAAGTCACACAATGCCCAAAATAAAAAAAAGAAGTGGTCAGATATCACAGTCAACATGAAAAGGTGAGTCGCAGACCCACCATCTGAGTGCCAGCACCACTGGAGGAGGCATTGGAATTCTGGGGTTTACACCACTTGAGCAGTGAGCTGGTGCAATTATTGGCGACAGTTATAACTGGCATTTTACCAGCCGGTGATGGGGAGTTTTATTTATTTTTTTCGCTACCATTATTTATACACACGTAAATAATTTGCAAGTTTAATAAGACAAACAAGTAGGCAGCAGATGCAGTATTACCGTTTACTCTGTTTCAGACAATATTACAAATGGTGGCCCCAGGTGGTGATGGTGCTGCTGTTTTGAGCACATCTTCGGGTGTTGGCTGCACACACATCCCTGCCTCGGAAACCGCCAGGTGATGACCGAGGCTGTTCTGGAGTCACAAAATGCAACAGTGGATGGTGTAAGAGATGTGGCCAATGAACTAAGGAATACAAATACTGTACTATGTGATACTGACCATAAATTAAATTAGTTAAAAAAAATAAAAGCTGCAACTGATTATCTGTTTTTACATTCTGCTAATTACATTCAAATGAAGTTGTAACGCAGTCCGATTTGGCTGATCACTTAATGGGTCAGGTTTACCCTACTGCATCTCTTCAGGTACAGGGAGGCCACGATTGTGTGGCACATTAGGCAGCACGCTACAAGCTTGCACAGTGCAACACAGTTTCTGTGGACTACAGAGCAGCACTCCACCAGTCTTATCCAGGCCCGAGTCCAACAGTGGGGGTCATTATAACGTTGCTCTTGCTCAGCAGGGTGTGAAGCCACGTTTTCAGCAGGTATCTGCTGTCACCTAAGTAATCATGATGTATGTTTACATAATACAGATAACTTATGGTTTTGACCAAAGGAGTAATATTAAATTTCTTAGCTTACCGTGAAGCCAGCCATCACACACACAGCCATTTTCAAGTTTGTTCCCAACACTACTATTTCTCAGAATGAATGAATGAATCATGAGTTAAGCCAGGCATTCTCGCCATAACAATAATGAGATGCATTTTCACATCACAGATGATTTGCACATTAATGTTGGGGAAATGCTTTCTATTTACAAAAGCAAATTCATCCTCTGAAGGCACCTTTATAGCAATGTATGTGCAGTCAACTGCTCCGATTACATCTGGAAAACCAGACGCTGCTGTACTTTGACGTTTGCCTGTTCACTGACAGTGTAAGGAAATCGTGTACATCTGTGTGACAAGCGGATAATACCATCCTGTGCAGCTGGCATGGCACGACTAATTGACGATAGAGAAATACCGGATTGGTCAGGCAGTTCAAGTTGAAAAGCTCCTGTGGCTAAAAAACAGAGTGGACAAAACTTGCAAAGGAGCAGGTACAGCACAATTCCTCAAAAATCTGTCTTTGTAAAGCCGGCACCAGTTCAGCACATGGCTCCAAGAGGATAGCTCTTGGAAATCGAAATCGACTTAGAAGCCAGTCATCATCACTGGGCAAGAAATCAGTATTATCAGTATTAAGTGCTCTCTTCTAATTTTTCCATTTGCAATGTCTTCTAACAATGCTAAAGCAGTCATGGTAGTTGGAATAGTTTGGCCAGTCCATGCACCATTATATTGTTACAGGTTGATTACTTCAAGTGCAATAAATTTGTAAATGACATGCAATTAACTTTGGTGTATTTGATAGACTGCATCAAGAATATGAATCTAAAAAACAAAAGGGAAACCAAACAGAAACAGTAGCACTGCTTTGATGCTGGGTGCCACCAGTTTACAAAATCTAGCAGAACCTTGCGTATGTATGGTCTGAGGCTGCCTTGAAAATGTGCGTAGTGTTATGCTAAGTTCAGTTCAGTTTATACATCTCGATGTGAGCGTAGAAATGGGGGCAAACAATATGTTTGGGCATACGCACTGTTTATACCCTTGGAGTGGCAAAATCTCGCTCCAGTAGTTCCGCTAAGCTCTCCTGGATTGAGCACCGTAACTGCACATATTGGTTAATAAAGTGGTAATATTTTCAATGATGACTTGTTTAAAGTAGAGCTGTAATGTTCTTGGGTCATTTGATTTTTAACTTATCATCTAAGCACAGTGCAAAGTAATTCAGTCTTCTCTAAATATGCTTCCTGGCACAGAGGTCTTGTCACAATGGATACCAACCATATCTAAGACTGCTTAGCACAAGGCGGTGAATGAAACTTCTTGAACAGTACAAGGTTGCCATTGCACAAGTCCCATTAGTTTTGGTGTGCTAAGTAAAGTATTTATCCAATTTCTGCACCCACCACACGACAAACCAACTCAGGATCCAGATTAGGACCCGAGTGCAGCCATGCAATGGGTGACACCTCAGCACCACATTAGTTCAGATGGAGTGGAACAGTGTGAGGAGTGAAGAAAAAATGTACAGAGGAAGACAAGGCCATGGCAGGAAATGTGCCGCTTGTGGAAGAATAAATGTTTTGCCTGCGGACTAACAGGAAGGACTTACAACTGCCGTGAGACACGGCCCAAGCTGGTATTAAGTCTTAACAGTAGCAATACTGTTGATTTATAGTGGAATTTCATTTTTAAAGCTGTTAAAGTGTGTTTGGTAATTGAAGCACACCGTATCAAAGGTTAGCAGATTCCATTGTGACTCACATTCTTAACATTTAGCATTTTTTATTTGTTAAAGGTCTGTGGAACTTTTCACATCGAAGCTACCAATTATTAAGAAAAAGCAGTAAATTATTTATTATATATATTACTTACTACTATTCATTTATAAATGAAAAACTAATTAAATATCCCTTTTGTGAATGTGATAGAAGTTAAAATGCTATCATATTACTTAAAAATTGGATTTCTTGCACATGAACTTTGCAAGAAATCCAATCCAAAAAGCAACCTGATAGTAAGGAAATGGTAAACTGACCGACTACAAAAGGCCTTTGTTTCTAAGAATGGAGAAGTCTTCAAAGCAATAATTTAATACCAGCAGTTCTGTGCCGATTATAATCTACATACAAAAGGGAAAAGTCATTGATAAAATTAAGTTTGAAAAAATTACATCTGCAAAGAGCCCAATTTGTTTGGAAGGGATTTTTTATTTATATTGTCTGAAAGTTTTAAAACAAACTTTGTTTCTTTTTTCTTAAATATGGGACCAGTTATATATAATTCAAGGGCATACCTTTGTTAGGCCATTTGTCACAAAATTCCAGAAAATTCAGAATTTTACAAGTTCTTCGGATACTGTATTGATAAAATGCCTGGGTGGCCTCTTGGCCAAGCTCCCAATTTAAATCAGTCACTGAAAATTAAAAGGAGGGAAAGGACTCCCATTTGCAGTTCTTTTTAGTATTAATTGCTTATTATAATGTCCAGTTTGCAAAAGTCGAGAGCTTCGTGTTTATTTTGTAGCTTTTTAATCCAAAGGCTCTTGCTTTATCCGGATGACTGAGGGCCCTCGCTGTGCCCTCCTGATTTCTCGCCGCAAAACGTATTCACTGAATTGAGAGGAATCCACACCACCACCGCAAGAGCCAACGATGTCAAAGCCGCGCTGCTGCAATCGCTCTAGGACCTGCAAGAGACGAGACAAACACAACCAATATTACATTCTTCAGTGCATACTTCATTGCCAATATTAGTTTTGCTCTAACATTTGCACAATATTTAACATATGAAATATTTTAGTTTCAAACTTGACATCTAGAGAGCATTGTAAGGAAGAATGTAACACTTGGACTGAACTCATGCTAAAAACAAATTGGTAGAAAAATGCCAACTGAGGTTGTGCTACTGAAAAGCAATTTGACAAATCACATGGAATATTTTCTGCCAAACCAGGGCTTAGAAAGCAGAATGGCATCTCTGTACTTGGTGTAATGTGCCCCGACCCCCAAAGTAAAAGAACATTAAACACCTTTTTCGGATATCTGCATGACCCTGAGAAGGTCAATTACCATACCTCTCCCCATATTTTAAAGAAAAGAACAAATACTCTTGTGTTAATACTGATCGCAAAAAGTGATTTAGCATGGAGTTCAGCTCCAAAAATATTACATGAAACAAAAAGTGACGTCTTAATGGGAGGATGTAAAAACACGGCACGGGCTCTTTAGTTAAAAGAGATAGAAGGTGGTTGTGATGAAGTCACTCAATGAAACGATTCTTTCATACCCCCTAGATTTGTTGGATTCATTTATAGAATTAGACACTAATGCATACCTAAAGTCCAGAACAACCCCTCTGATCGCATCACAAGTATATAATTTAATAATGCATACATTTTTTATATTAATTAATTATATATTTAACATGCTAATTCATATGACATTTTCCTGTTTCTTTTGCAACAACAAATTTAAGATACATAATTAAAATAAGACGTTATGGGGCAGAATCACAAGAGACTCATGTGACTCGTTTGTGGGTAATGAAATGATTCGGTTCACAAACCAGAAGAAGGACAATCGTGACAGAAAAGAAGAGCAGCTCATAAAGAACGAACTGTGGATGAATTTCCCATCACCAGCAGGTAGGACATTTAATAGCATCTTATAAAAAACTGTCAAACCAAAGCTGAAAGAAGGAATTAATAAAACAAAAAAGAAAAACAATAACCCATTGCCCCCATCAAGTGGATGATAGTCAACCACCATCAACAACTTAGCCAGCTTATGTACAGTCTCTTGACCAATTCTCTAATTTTTTCAAGTAATGAATTCTACACTGAAATGTGGGTATCTCGGATGTTTATTTGAAAACACTGAAACTAAAAAGGATTTTTAAATGCAACATTATTTCATGTTAAAAAAAAAATAAAAAGCCACCTGCTGCTGTCTGCATAAGCATTCTATCATCACACTTAAATATTTGGTGGAGGCACCTTCGGCAGCAATAACAGCTTCATGTCTTTCAGGGTAAGTCTATTCGCTGATCATTTTGGCCTGAACTTCTAGGTAGATTTCTCCTGGTTGTTCAAGTAAGCCGGATACGAATTGTGTATGGCAGTAATAATGTCACACATTCTCCATTAGCTGCCTGAGCCACTGTAGAACATTTGGCCCCTTCACATGGGGGTCACACTTTTCAATTTAAGGCCCACCACTCTTCCTCATTCATTGACCGAAAGTTCCATCTTTTTTTTAAAAGCATAACATGTGAAAGGGAATCCTGTTTGTGGACTACTTTCATTTTCCACAGTTATTTATGTAGCAATTTTTCAGCAAAAAAAACACATGCATTCTGCAAAGTGTGAGCATATAATTGGATGACCTGACAGGAGGTTTATGTGATCCAAGTGACATGAGATTTTTTTTTAATGGACATTTCTATATCGTTTGCTTTTGGTCAGCATTGGTCCCTATTCTATCAGAGATGTCGTTATGTCTGTTCTCCATGAAAACATGAAATAAAACTCAAAATACATGGGTTAACTAACATACAAAAAATATCATTTCTGGATGGAGTATTCCTTTAAAACCCTGTTCCACTATTTGCTCTAGACGTTCATGACATAAGCTGCCCAAAAAAGGATGTAATTGTGTGGCTTCTGCCTGTGCACAACTAAAGTCAACATCAGATTTATGGGATAAAACTACCAGTGTGAATCATTGGTTATGCAGTGAATCTGAAAGACAAGTGGGCATAGAATGACTGCAGACTATTCTAAGAAAGCTAGAGACAGAATGATAAAATGCATGCAGCCTCAAGTGATTTCTGGGTTTTTCTGAGGACTGTTTGCTCAGTGATCAAAAAATGGAAACTGTATTACGATATTCTAGACAAAGTGTAGAAATGGTCTCCAGCCAAACGAGTCTGATGGCGTCTTGTTGTTTGTCGAACTTGTGATCTTACAAATACTCCGCTTCAGAACACTGCAGATACTTTTGAAGGAAGCCGCAGAGAAAGAGCCACAGAGCTGTGTACTTGTTTATTAGGTTGTAATTGAGCAGATGTTTGGAGACCTTGACAGACTGATGAATCTTTATTATGTGATTTATGGTTGTTATGTCTTGATGTGAAATTAGGGCACTTCCAGCATTTCACATGCTGTATTGCAATTACTAGCATTTACAGCAGGGGTCCTCAATCATGGTCCTGGAGGGCCACAGGTTTTTTGCTCCAACCCAGTTGCTTAAGAAGAACATCTTATTGCTCAAGTAACTCTTCTGCTTCACTTTAGTTGTCTCTCTCATTAAGAGTTTGAACCCTTATTGCTTATTTAAGTCTTAAACAGCTGTATTCTTGTTTTTTAATTGCTCCTAATTAGCAATAACATGGAAATGACAATAGAGACCAGCGTTTCTCCATTTAGCTTGGTACCACTTACACCTGTGTGTGTATTTATCATGCACTGTTGGGTTTAATTAAATACTTGGAAGGAAAGTGAAGAGAAAAAAGTGAAGGACTAAGAATTACTCATCCATTTTAGCCTTCAAATCAGTTGGATGATATCCTTAGAATGGGGAAGAAAATCTAGGATATGAGAATTACCTGACATAACAGAGTTAAAGCACTAACAAGCCATGAAATTAAATTATTGGCAAGAATTGCTTTATAATTAAGCAACCGGGTTAGAACAAAAACCTGCAGCCACTGCGGCCCTCCAGGACTGTGATTGAGGACCCCTGATTTACAGCAAGTCTTAGGCCCTCAGAAAGCGCCACTCACAATGCAAAAGTCATCTGTTTTTCTTTCTTTGTAAACTTTTTACTAATCAGAGCACACCTGGGAAGGACTTGACCAGTCTGTGACAAGTGCTTACATACACAGAAAACCACCCACACGTGTGAATGAAGCGCAAAAAATGCTGTTTAATTTAAAGTAGGGTATGTATAAAATCTTTTAGCTACAGCCAAACCTAAATTTTCCAAACATGGCATTCTACAGCGATAATGTTTTGCTCATCTGAGGAGCTAATTAATCTACAATAACATATTGAAAAGAGAAAAATAAATTAAATATAGATTTACAGCCCTATGTCTGTCAGCAAAGCCCCTTGCATTTTTGTGTGCAATACAAATAGTTAGCTTCCCAATGGAATGGGAGAGAAGAGGAGCTACATAACACAAATGCACACATAATGTAAACAGGGACCTCTTTAACAAACTGAATTAAAAAACTGAAAATCCTCATAAAAATTCACTGTAGTTTATTATTGACTTAATTACATTTTTTATTTGTGGAGCACTGACAACTGGGCCCTTACTGCACCTGCACATGCATGCCATCTTTCCTGCCTTGGCTTAAAGCAAAACTCTTCACACTACGCACACTAAAAGTGAAATGTAATAGTCAGAAAAGCTATGTGAACATGTCTACATTATGTGTGTATGCATAATCATTTAGCCTGTCATAAAGGTTAATATGTTTTGCATCGCTATAATAAACATGCATTGGAAAACTGTCAGTTTACATTGACTAAACTGATCAAACTCTTGCTTCTTATATTGAAAAGCATAAACGGCTAACTTGATTTAGAAGCCTGAACAGAATGGCAACCTTGGGTAATGAAATGGTTGTAAAAAGAATATGATCAGGTTAATCCTGGATTACAATCGAGTGACACAATAAAAGCAAAGAAAAAGGTAGCTGTTGCATCTCAAGATTGTTTGCTGTGGTGGCTGAAACCTCACGTTTTGAAAGAAACATAAGCTCTAAAAAGGTTAACATCCATCCATCCATCCATTATCCAACCTGCTGAATCCGAACACAGGGTCATGGGGTTCTGCTCGAGCCAATCCCAGCCAACACAGGGCACAAGGCAGGAACCAATCCCGGGCAGGGTGCCAACTTCAAAAGACAATATCTGTGATTGTTCCATTAGCTACAAAGTTAAATAAAAAGGGATGAACATCATTGACAGTTACTTGATGTCATCTTCAATTACTTCTGTTTTAGTATGTGCAAGGCTAACAGTAGCAATGAAAATGATCCTTCCTCAGCTTTACCTAGAAAGACCTTTTCAAAGCATTTCCTTTCACATGTTAAATTTCAGCATTTTTTGAAGCTCTGCCAAGCCTGCTAGCAACCCTAATAGCAGCAATCCAAGAACCTAAATAAACCATTCAGTAGGTAGCAGGAGTTTGCACAAAGTGCAGGGACTTGTTCTCATTGCAAGCTTATTGCCATGTTTTTAAGTTAAATATTGGCATTTTGAGTGGAAGAATTAAAGGCAGTTTGCAACATGCTGTGTTATGGGAGCACACATTAAAGAGGTAATTGGGCTGAGAAAGATGATGAGCTGAAGAGAGAAGAAATCCAAATAACTGAACAGATAAATGAGGTTTAGGAAATATAAAGATTACCGAGTTGTTGAATCAAAATCACTACAGATAAAGCAGGAGCTAATAATGTTTCACTATTGCAGCTGTCTATAATAGGTGATCGGAATATGTGAACATCCTCTTGCACTAAAGAATACTTTTAAAAGTCAAACCAGTAATTATTAAATTTATACAACTCCCTCAATGAGCACTTCTAAAAACAAACAAATTAAGATTGCAGGCCTGAATTATGGCTTCAGAGTGACCAGGCACATAAAACTATATCCAGTTAATTTAAATACATAAAATTGGGTTTGAGTAAAGAGACAATAGTATAACGCACAACAAACTCTACTTTTGTAAACTTGATTTATTAAGTGTTTACTGGTTGTGTCATGAAATGGGTAAATGTCTTAATGGTCTTGCAATAGGTTAATCTGGAAATGTAAACAAGCAGTGCCATCCTGTAGTCTGGTGGGCAAGGAAGGGAATGTTGTCAGGCAAACTTCAACAAATGCCAACCCAGGCACAGAATCTTCTCATTAGTTCCTCTTTTACTTTTCACTCTTGCTCTCTTATGACCTTATGCCACTCTGTCAAGGATCCCATTCAATGTGGACTATGAAATGTTATCTGGGTAGTTTTAGATATCATGAAAATAGGGGTCCAAAATCTCTTCCCAAGATTTTTTGGGTTATCACTCTGATAAAACAAGGATACCGTTTTTTGGAAAGAGATGGTATTCCAGCAAGGCTTGTGTGTGCTATCTTTTGCCTTTATGCCTGGTGCAGCTGCGTTGTTCTTATATGTGAGTGGAAGTTTATTGCAGGGCGGGCTTCTTTTCTCTTTCTCCGATGTAGAACCCTCATCTGAGTTTGCCTCTGTTATAGTGCGTCTTTATTTGAAAACAGCAGTGTCAGATCGGAGGGAGTGTGAACGTGACTGAGAGAATTAAAAAAAAACCAAAAAAAAACGGTAACCTTTACAAGTACCATAAATTTACACCGTCTGTTACAGACTCAAATAAAATGTATGTTTTTATTCTATAATAGTAACAATAAAAGCAGCTCACTACTCAAAATGGTAAATCTCAGAAGCACCCAGAATCGAACCCGCAACCTCTTGATTATGAGTCAGCAATTCTTATCGCTGCACCACCCAAGTGATCATGTCAGAGTTGCACCCTAACCCGATTTAATTTCTTCAGTTATATTCTTGAATAAAAGCGTACTTGTTCTGTTGTACTTGTACCTTTTGTGAAAGTGTTTATTTGATATTTGGACTTCAGTCTTCACACATTATACACTTCATGTTAAAATTTTGTCTTTAGTACTATAACATGAAAAATGTTTCTGTTTTAGGTATGTGTTCAACATTTCTTGCTTCGCATTTCCTGTCATCCCTACATTTACCCAGATTATTGTAGACATAGAACACACATGAAATGCATGTGTTCCAAATAACGATATACCATTTGCCCTATACAACTCCAGGCACCCCACACTCAGATAAACAGACTTGAGCTGGGAGAACTTTTTGTCTGACTTGAGCTGTGGCGATGGGGGGATGGGATAGCAGGCTGCTTGTGCTGATCGAGACTTTTACAAAACAAAAGACACTAATGGAGAGGTGTAAAGAAATTTAAGGTGGCCCAGGATTACAAGTTTTTTTTGTAGGCTTCAGGGATTCTAGTGTTAATGTTACAATGAAAACTTCAAAATGAAAGATTTCTGTAAAATGCTCTAAATTTATTACCAATATGAAACATAACTGCATATGTGTTCACTCCTTTAAATCAGCATTTGGTAGATGTACAGTTCCTTTGGCGGCCATGACAGCCTTGAGTCTACGTGCTCACGTCTCTGTTAGCTTTATACATCTAGACACCGCAAATTTTATCTTAACCATGGGCTGAAGTGACAGCCCTACTTTGCACAATGACATCCCCTGAGTTATCAGTGTCCCACTGTTGTAACTTTCAAAGGTTTAGGAAAACTCAAACTCATATGTTTGTGGTGGTAGGCCAGACTCAAGTGTCTTAGAAGATTAGAAAGAGGAGAGTCTCTGATTGTAAAGGACCGACACACAGGGTATAGGTATAATATGAGACACAGGGTATAGGTACAGTATGAGACTTCCCTCTTTAGACATACAATACATGCATAAAGTTGTAACTGTCCATCTTACCACAAATTGACACTAATACAACTTAACTACCAAAACTGTGGGAGAAATAAACAAAACAAAAAAAAAATTATAAGAGGCAGGTGAAAATCTGTGTGACAGTCCAGTCCAGGTAAGACAACAAGGATCAAAAGATTTATTGTGTGGTTAAAATCCTGGTGCAGAACGGAAGAGTACATATTTATGGAGCACAGGACTGCCTTTAGCAACAAACATGGCCTGTACCATCGAGACAGAAAGCATATGAAACCGAAAAACCCTGATGTGCCTGAAAGGGTTTGCACAATTAAATGAACAACCCAGGTTTAAAAGTTTAAATAACCTGTTAAGATATTATCAGTAATGACTATTTACAAAAACTGAAATTAGATGACAAAATGAATTATAGTAATGAAATTATAAAGCAGCAGGAAATCAGCACAAGAACAAGACTTGAGAAGACTATTTGTCTTTCAAATGGTAAAACTGTAGCAGTAGCAAACACATCTAAACTGTTTATGCACAGTCACTTTACAAAAAACCAAGACATTCTAATGCCATGTAATGTAAAAGATTAATAGTTCACAGTGCAAAACTTTCCATTCCTCAACTCAGCAACCTTAGTAACAAAAATTATCAAAAGATTCAATAAGAATACACAGTGTTTCATTACATGATGTGTTATAAAGAATAAAAATTCTCCTTATGCTATATACCTTCTTTATAGATTATGTCTGAATTGCTTGGTGATTTAAAAGTGTTCAACATTAACTGAAGAAATGGTCATTATGTTTGAGCACTACAGAAAATTAATTCATTTCAGCAATATTTTCATAATTGAAGGTACTTAAATTAATGGGAGTTCTGTTATTTTATACATTTTTGTCATCATGTAGAAATCAGGAAATATATATTATAGTTCATATTGATAGTAGTATTTAATAAAAAAAAATTCAGAATGATGGATGAAGATGAAAGAATGCATTTATAATTTGCACTACAAGTTTTAATTGTGGTCAGGTCATGACTGCAACCAAGGTTTTTGGTTCACCACATAACAAGGCTGTAATACAACTGTATTAAGCAGATGAAGAGTGTTAGGACAAGGTAAAAAGTCAGTTTCAGTAAATCTCATATGCTGTCCTCAATTCATATGGATGTTTTTGTGACAATTTACTATGCAATGTTTTCTTAATACAGGATTAACACCACAGCTGGACTGTTATAATGAAAAAGGGGGTTAAGGGACTAGCTGAAGAAAAAAGAAAAGAAACTTGAAACCACTATGGTTTTTCAGGACCAAGGTTGCTCAGCCCTACTCTATACAGTAGATTGGTATTTGTTCCCCAAAATGCATGCATGAATGAAATATAACCAAACTGTGATATTTAAGTTCATTTGTGAACAAGACAACAGTTAAAAATGAACACAATAAAGCACATTTATCAAAGAAAGAAAGAGTAGTAAAAATTTAAGGCAATCAAATCTCACCTGCACAGAGTTGAGATGGCAGTAGCCATTTAGAGGGAAGCGAATAACATGTGTAGAGTCGTGATTCCACCCGGCATTGACCGAATTGCACATGACGTCACCAATCTCTGGGAATACCTCCTCAATAAGCGACTTGTCTCCACTAAGTGTGATCCTCTCACCAAGGTCGGGTGCAACACGTACCACCAGGCACTCGCATGGACGTGAAAAGCGGCTAAGTTCCTTGTCCTGCTTCCAGCGTTCCATTTCCACCAGCATGGGCTGTAGCTGGAAATAGCGAGCCTCTTCATACAGAAGACTATAGTCCTGATAATTCAAAAGAAGCAGTGCCAAGCATAAACATTCAATTTTGAATTTAATTTAAATCAGTTCTTCTCTGTAACTCTATACTCTGTTACTCGCTGCCCTTCACTGCTTAGGAATTCGAACAATGGGGTTAGGGGGTGAAACACATTTGATACTTACTTTAAAGTCATCAGGAATCAGCAATTTGGACGTCCTGAGGAAATTTAAGATATATCTGAACATGTGTCCGTCTCTGTCGATAAAATAGTGTTGCTTGAGACTGTCTAAGACGATGGGCTCCGTACCGTCAAACAGCCGTCCAATTCTTAGTGAGGGGGAAAAAAAGAAGAAAAAGAGCCACGTGCTATTACAGACTGCAACTATTATTTTAACTTTGTCTTACAAATGCATATGTTTTACTTAAATACAAATATTTCAGCAGCTTTAGTTTGCAAAAACTCACATGCACCTAGACAGTTAACACACATAAATGCTTCAGAACGGGGATAAGTCACTGCTCTGTAAGGTTTGTTTTTCCCTTTTGGGTATACAACAGACACATTTCAGTCCTATCTGATAACCTGTTATGCCCTAATAGGTTTGTGGCAATATTGAGCCTAAATTACACACCCAAAGCTAAATGTCTATTATTCCACTTATTTAATAAAGGAGCTACAAATGGTTGAAGAGTGGCAAGTACAAACCTCCAGATTTTTAAAACAATTTATATGATTAAAAAAATGTATACCAATACCATCTAAATAAAACAGAAAAATCAGCGCTTTAGGGATTTCTGTGCAAAAAAATGGATTTTACAATATATAACAAGACATTTTATGAATCAATTTTGAATTGAATCAATTTTCTTTTGCGCCCCAATCTGTCAGCTATCACTGTGCCAAATTTACATGTCATATCCCATTACATTGCAAAGTTATACTGTTTGGCACAAGGTGTCCCCCTGTTTGCAAGCATTGTGTTCCTGTTTGGAAACATTTCGTCTCTTGTACATAAACAACCTCTTAAAACAAGTATTGCAGTTGCAGTTATATTTATTTTTTAGAAAAAAAAAAATACATATACACACAAACACTTTATATCACTCTGAAGCAACAAGGAAAAAATGTGTAACTATGTACATATAATTACGTACTCATACAAATCTTTACTTTTAATATTATTTCTCATGTTAGTCCTTGAAACAATTTTTTTACCACTAGACACAGAGATACATTACACATTTAGTACTTTAGATTGGGGTTTGTGCTACATTGCTGGGTTGTGAGCATGAGACTCCTCCACGGTATAAACCCACCCCAAACACTGTATGGTGTGACAAAGCCATGCAATATTTTTTTTATTCAGTTTCTAATGGTGTTTGTTTCAACCTATGTATCACTGTTTGATTTTGTTTCCTTTTTGTAATCATTTCTGCTGCTTTGGTGAAGGGAGTGTGATTTGATCCATTTTTTGGGGGGGTTATGGGGTGGGATTATACTATTAACAAGGCAAAAGGTAAAAAGGGGGCGGGTATAATGTGGGATTATACCCTGAACAAGGATATATCGTTTATATATATATATATATATATATATATATATATATATATATATATATATATATATATATATATTTATATTATATATATACACATACAGTTGCAGGCCCTATGACACTGTTTTGCTATGACAATAAATAAGATGCAGAACAAGACTTCATGAATAGCGGCAAAGATCTCCAAAAAAGCGACATGCAATTGCAGTAGCATCAGGAATCTGTTTATTTGTACCTATGACAAAGTAAAAATATGTACTAAATTGCAACTGCTTCTTTACAAATTGGTAGGGGGTATTAAACAAAATTAACTGAATTGACAGTTAATACATCTTCAAACAAGCCTGAAAACACCCATGGTACTACATTATTTTCTTCGTACTGCTCCCCAAAATTTGTTTTATAATTTAACCTAAAAAATCATTTAGTACACTTATTCAGAACTTTGTTTTATTGTCCTTGATTTTCCTCTTTTAACCTTTGTATCATATGTCTTAAGAATATATTTAAAACTAGACAAAAACTCTACAGACATTCATAAAAGAGCAAAAAAGATAGCATTGCAAGTTAAAAGTCATACGACAGAAATGTGGAGTGTCACTGAAACATTAAATACCCTTAATAAAACTGAGGCGTTATATTACACAAAGTCTGCAATAAAACAAACAAAATGTGGCCTAAAATAGTGATACCCTTCCACTTTTTAAAAAAATGTCTTTGAACTAAACTGAAACTGACAAACTTATTTGGTACCTGTCACTCTTTATTTCACATTTAATAGAAGAGACACCTTGCTTTTGATTTATGACACAAAACATTCTTTAAAATAAAACAAATGAAAATGGCATAGACAAAAATATTGGTACCCTTAACCAAATACATGCATCTCATAGTAGATAACCTTTTTAGACATTAACTGCCATCAAACACGTTCTATACTTCAATGAGAGATTTCTACACTTTTTGACTGGTAGCTTGATCTACTATTCTTGAGCAAATTGTCCCATTTCTCTCAAGTTTGATAGGTGTCTACCTGTAAGTTTCAGCTTTCTCCACAGACGTTCACTTAGAATCAAATCAGAACTCACAGGAGGCCACTTCAGAACAATCCAATGTTTTCTTCTCATCCATTTTTGGGTGCCTTTTTTGATATGTTTATAGGATATTATACTATTAGAGGACCCATAATCTACTACGGAGACGCAGCTTTCTGACATGGGACTGTATGTTTCACTCCAAAATGCCCAGGTAGTCTTCTGATTTCACTGCTCCCTGCACAGATTCAAAGCATCCAGTGCCAGAGGCAGCAAAACAACCCCAACATATCTCTGAGCCTCCTCCACATTTCAATGTGTAGATGATGTTCTTTTTTATGAAAGTTTCATTTAGTTTTTTTGTGAACGTAAAGAGTTAGTATAATTTACCAGAAAGGTCAAATTTTATTTTGTCTGTCCAAAAGACATTCTTCCAGAAGGAATGCAGAATTTTTGCAAACTTCAGCCAGGCTTTTTTGTATTTCTCTCTTAGAAGTGGTGTCTTTCTTGGTCTTCTACCATACAGCAAATTTTCATTTAGATAGCAATGGATGGTACAACTTGCAACCTGAGCTTCTTTCTTACCTCTTCAGCTAACTTTCCGCTTTTTCTTCACCTTTTTATGTATAGTGTGATAAACACAGCGGCACAAAACAGCTGAGTTAAATGATTGTAAGATCAAAGGCACAGGTAACAGCAATTAAAAGAGATTGGCCTAATTGAAGAATCATTGCAACATAATGTTTTCCTGAAACTTATAAAGAGTTCTGATACTTTTGTCCAGGCCATTTTGCAATGTCTTTGTAGGTTCAAGCACAAAGTTGTTTTCACTGCCTTTTATGGTGCATCAATTGAATAAAACAAATGGGTGTAAATATTTTGGCTATGTCTATAAGACTAATGCATTAAAACAAACCAATACTGCTAATATTTTTCCAACTCCAATCCTCAAAGAGGAACTGTAGACTGGACATTAGAAGGTTGCATAATTTGACTAACTATAATGTGATTCAAGTCTAAGCTTTCTAAGCTGTAAAATGTAAATGCTGCATGTGTCTAACCTGGAATATCAATATTTTATTCAGTCACTCTGAGTCAAGAATGGATTTTAATGTTCATCTGCTTGTTCCGACTATAAACAAGCTGCAACGACTAATTTTAATTCACTCACATGTATGCACAAGTTCAAGGTTATTGTCATGTGTACAAAATGCAATCAAGTTCTTATTTGTGTCTCTCTCAGACTTGTGAGCACATGCACTAGAAGCAGGCCTGACACAGTAGGAAAGGTAAAAATCAGGGATATGCTTTCTTCAGATCACCTTAAAAAGACAGATTTCTGAATTAATGAGTGGTAACTTCCTAAAGCTAAATAAAGATAAAAAAAACTGATATGTTAGTCATCAGTAAAAATGGAAGCAATGAGGGTATTAGAAATAAACCTGATTCCTTATAATTAAAAGGCAGAAGTAAAGAATCTAGGTGTAATCTTGGACTCTGACCTAAAATTTAAATTGCATATTAACCATAACCATATAACCTAAAACTGTATTTTTCCATTTACGGAACATTGCCAAAGTTATATCTCTTATAATTTTGCAAGATCCTGAGAAATTTGGCTAAATTACTGTAATATATCCTAACTGATCTACCTAAGAAAGACATTAATTTGTTCCAGTGTGTCCATAATGCAAAATCATGAATACTAGTCAGAAAAAGACATCTGGGCACATCTTACCAGTTTTAGCATTGCTAGACTGATTACCTGTGTCCTGTAGAATTGACTTTAAATTACTACGAATGGTATATAAAGCCTTAAATAATCTTGCCTGTTCCTATATTGTGGAGTGCTTATCCCCCCAACATTCCAAGCTGTAACCTTAGTTCTTATAATAAGTATTCTGCTTAATATTACAAGAGCTAGACATAAAAGAAGTGGAGAGGCAGCCTTTTGTTGTTATACACCATCAAATCTGGAATACTTTACCAGTAGAGATATGCCAAGCTAACACTGTAGATCATTTTTAAAAAACTTCTAAAAACCCTCTTTATTAATTTGTCTTTCTCTTAACTACAATTTAATTCTACCATTAATAAACTGGATATGCACAGAATTATCATACTATTCAGTGAATGTGAAATCAATATTAAAAACTTTACTTTTCTGGTCATTCTATGATGGCGTTCTGTGCTGCTGCAACTACAACCACCTGATCAGAGTCTTGGGGTGTTTGAATATTTGAATGAAAGAGGATAACCAAACCTGACATGAGACTCTGTTCTCGGAATCCTCTAAGACAAAGCCTTAAAAAATACTATAAGGAACTACTCAAGAACGTTTACGTCAGGCAGAATGGCCAGTGGGAGTTAGGTGGTCTTTTGGTCTGGAACCCTAGATTCTGTTTTTTTTTCCCCCCAAATTAACTAAAGTTTTATTTTTTTCTGTCCACCCTAGGCAAATGACCTTATCATCAGAACTCTCATTTAGAGACTTAAAAAACACAATACTATATTTAAGAACTCAATTTTTCTTAATTATATTTCTCTTATGTAAGTGTGCATTATTTATGTTTTGTGTACTGTTTATTCATTATTTTTTTAATTTGTTTTCTTTGCATGTATCTACTTTTTTGACATCCTGTAAACACTTTGAGCTCCACTGTTTGTATGAAAATGTGCTATAGCAATAAATGTTGCTATCAACCTGTTAAGTCATGTACTACTCATTAAAGGAGTGTGGAGCACGAAATGTAAAGCCCTTCTTCGCTGGCCACAACACCCACAGCGCAACACGCCGTTGTGAAGAGGGGAGCTGAACGCAGCACAAGGAGACGTGGCCGCTCCTCCAAAACCCATCTTAAACGGTGATACAATGGGAAACAAACAGTTTTTTTTACCTCCTCTTTGCTCAATCAGCTGTTGGATTGCTGCTGCTGCCGTGCGATCTGCATTTTGTGCGGCGCTTCGAAGGTTTAAAAGCCTATACAGCAACAGCTGTCCTTTTGTCTCACTGCCTTGTCTCTCTTCTCCCCCAGACATCCTCAAACACTATTCAATCTCTTTTCACTTTTCCGTTATTTCACCGAGTAATATTTTCCATATGTTTGCGCTAATGCGATCTTTACTATCATTTTTTGAGACTTTTGAATTTTCATACTTCCATTATCTCTAACCTGCTCTGTATGTGCATTACACCAACATTTTTGAATTCTTTACGACGTTCTACTTTGTCTTTTTATGGTCCCGGGCATGGTTAAATCTCTTGGCACCAAAAATTTGTAAGAGCAGAGAACACAGGAAGTGTGTCTACCAAAAGCATTACAACAACTGAGAGGTTAGATGACCGTAGTCTTGTTTGAAAATGGTTGTAAGTAGGGCGTGACTTGCTTCCAAAAGTTTTAAGTATGACGTGACTTGACCGTCTCGCGGGACTTGAAAATGTCTCTCTTTAAAAGATCATGTCTCGTCGCAAGAAAAAAGTCTTGTCTTGTCCCAAGATTGTTTTTTATAATAGAGAGAAATACTTCTGAAAATGAGAGCATGAAAGTCTTATAATCTGAGAGACACTGCCATATATTAGCAGAATTGCACTAGCTGGGCTCAGTGTACACTTACAACCTTTGCCATACAACAAATGCTAATGACCAATTTAAAAAAAAAATCTGTTGCATTATAAATAAACAAATATTCAGTGATCACAAAACTACAATGATTTACTGAGCAAAGAGTATCCACGTTTACATTTATGACATTCCCACTAATAAACATTCACATTTATATAAATAAATACATACAGTGGGGCAAAGAAGTATTTAGTCAGCCACCAATTGTGCAAGTTCTCCCACTTAAAAAGATGAGAGAGGCCTGTAATTTTCATCATAGGTATACCTCAACTATGAGAGACAAAATGAGAAAAAAAATCCAGAAAATCACATTGTCTGATTTTTTAAAGAATTTACTTGCAAATTATGGTGGAAAATAAGTATTTGGTCACCTACAAACAAGCAAGATTTCTGTCTCTCACAGACCTGTAACTTCTTCTGTAAGAGGCTCCTCTGTCCTCCACTCGTTACCTGTATTAATGGCACCTGTTTGAACTCGTTATCAATATAAAAGACACCTGTCCACAACCTCAAACAGTCACACTCCAAACTCCACTATGGCCAAGACCAAAGAGCTGTCAAAGGACACCAGAAACAAAATTGTAGACCTGCACCAGGCTGGGAAGACTGAATCTGCAATAGGTAAGCAGCTTGGTGTGAAGAAATCAACTGTGGGAGCAATTATTAGAAAATGGAAGACATACAAGACCACTGATAATCTCCTTCGATCTGGGGCTCCACGCAAGATCTCACCCCGTGGGGTCAAAATGATCACAAGAACGGTGAGCAAAAATCCCAGAACCACACGGGGGGACCTAGTGAATGACCTGCAGAGAGCTGGGACCAAAGTAACAAAGGCTACCATCAGTAACACACTACTCCGCCAGGGACTCAAATCCTGCATAAGCCAGTACATGTGCAGGCCCGTCTGAAGTTTGCTTGAGAGCATTTGGATGATCCAGAAGAGGATTGGGAGAATGTCATATGGTCAGATGAAACCAAAATAGAACTTTTTGGTAATAATTCTACTCGTCGTGTTTGGAGGAGAAAGAATGCTGAGTTGCATCCAAAGAACACCATACCTACTGTAAAGCATGGGGGTGGAAACATCATGCTTTGGGGCTGTTTTTCTGCAAAGGGACCAGGACGACTGATCCGTGTAAAGGAAAGAATGAATGGGGCCATGTATCGTCAGATTTTGAGCGAAAACCTCCTTCCATCAGCAAGGGCATTGAAGATGAAACGTGGCTGGGTCTTTCAGCATGACAATGATCCCAAACACACCGCCCGGGTAACGAAGGAGTGGCTTCATAAGAAGCATTTCAAGGTCCTGGAGTGGCCTAGCCAGTCTCCAGATCTCAACCCCATAGAAAATCTTTGGAGGGAGTTGAAAGTCCGTGTTGCCCAGCGACAGCCCCAAAACATCACTGCTCTAGAGGAGATCTGCATGGAGGAATGGGCCAAAATACCAGCAACAGTGTGTGAAAACCTTCTGAAGACTTACAGAAAACGTTTGACCTCTGTCATTGCCAACAAAGGGTATATAACAAAGTATTGAGATGAACTTTTGTTATTGACCAAATACTTATTGTCCACCATAATTTGCAAACAAATTCTTCAAAAATCAGACAATGATTTTCTGGATTTTTTTTTCTCATTTTGTCTCTCATAGTTGAGGTATACCTATGATGAAAATTACAGGCCTCTCTCATCTTTTTAAGTGGGAGAACTTGCACAATTGGTGGCTGACTAAATACTTTTTTGCCCCACTGTACATGCGTACAGCAGGAAAGGAAACTGTCAGTTAAAGGTGGATTTGTAACACATATATTTTGTAAAATGAGTTTAATGAAATATAAAACCAATATTTAATTTGGTTATGGTTAATGTATGAAAAAAACTGCTGCTTCTTCTTCTGCAAACTAATTACAGACCTTAAGAACACTGGGAATGACACAGATATCACTCCACTCTAAGATTTCACATAATGAAAGCATGAAAGAAGTATAAGGAGTCTGTTTGTATTTCTCTCCAAAATGTCATAATTGTTTCCTAAACAAATAAAGGGAGGGTGAAAAGAGAGAAACAGAAGTGAAGTACAGGCAGTCCCCAGGTTACGTACGAGATAGGGACTTGTAGGTTTGTACTTAAGTTGAATTTGTATGTAAGTTGGAACAGGCACATTACTTTAATAAATGTTATTGTTGACCGACTGTAACCAAGTTCTCTGCCAATGAATGATGGAGTTTCACCACTTTCTGACCTTTTTATTATTTCTACTTTATTTTCAACGGTGATGGTTTTTCTCTTCTTTACTGTAGCACGAGCACTTGCATCAGATTTGTGTTTCAGAGACATTCTTGAAGGGTGAAGACAAAAGGTTAAGATGAGCTCTTCTGTACAGCACTGTACACGCTATCACAGCAGATTAGGCACCAGTCGTCAACACGTCTGATGTATAGGGTGGTCCAGATCTAATTATGCAATTTTCATTACGCTATAACTTATTCAGTTTATTACATAGAAAATCACCCGAAAAATCCCGGACTATCGAGAAGCATGCGAACTGACGACACGAAGAATCATCTTCGTGCCGAACTGGAATCATCCCCGCATAAATCAAAGTCATCCAGATGATCTGGATCTGCAGAATTAGATCTGGTCCACCCTGTACTGACAAGAGACAACTTCCTGCTATGTGCGTAACAGTACAAGCAGGCTTGCTATTGAGAATGAATGGGGGCAGTGAGGGGCGGTCCATCACCAGCCCACATCAGAGTCACCTCCACTACAGTGTGCTGCCTGTAGTGTCGGCCGCACCACCACCCCCATTCAACACGCAGCCATCCAAGGCACACTACAATGCTACCCCCCCACTTCCCCGTTCACCCTCAAAGGCCTCTGTTCAGCCACAACAAGGTCACCACTTGCAGCATTACCAGCCGCCCAACTAGAACGAACGGGGCAGCCATGTGTTGTGAGTGGGCAGTGAAACCGCTTGCCACTGGGAGCTGCCCGATGGAGACTACACTGCGCGAGCAGCGAAATCGACCCCGTCCAGCCACTGCTTGCAGCGTCCCCGGGCCGAAGATGATGGAGCAGCAGTTACTGAGGTGCATGTGTCGCAGCTGCGGCCCCGTTCGTATGTCGTAGCTCAGATGTACCATATCTATAAAATTGTGCATTTAAGAGGAGGTTTCCAAGATACAAAGGAGGAATGAATTTTCAGGTACTTGACAATTTATAAGGACACAAATATCTCACATTAATATTTCTTTTACCTACTTGTAAGAGACACAAATCATTATGTTTAACAAATTGTCAATATTGGTCAAGTACACTTCATTATACTATCTGACTATCTTACTAAACTGACACAGTACATGCCCAAAATGAATATGCACCTTTTGCTATATTGTATATGCAAAGTACTTTCATACTAAATAATACCGAGGAACAGATTTTCCAAATGAAAACGCAAAAAATTAATTTTGTTAATTGATTTTGTTAAATGGATGGTGATAGTGCTTATTATGAAAGTTGCGACAATGCAATATATGTGCCAGCCATCTCATATTCCAGGCACTTTTGTCTCCAAAACAGGTGGCCCTAACATAAAAGTGGGCAAGAGAATACAGGAAAGTTATGAAATGACGTCCATATGGAAATAAAAGGAAAAAAAGAAAAATTAAATTGGTAAAGACCATTATATTAAACCTTTATTCAGAGCAGTAATCATGAACCATGGAGACACTGTACTACAGAAAATTAAATACTTCAATGGTGACTCACAGGAGGAAGAGGAGGAAATTGGAAGCATGCACTGATTACAGGTGTGACACCTCAGCACCACACTAGAACAGTGTGAGTTGTGTTTTTGTTTTCTTTTTTATAATACAGTGGCTGGAATGCCAATCCTACCACCAACTCCGAACTTTTTCCTGCAAGTTGGAGGACCTGTTTGTATACCATTGTTTATAGTTTTTTCTAAAATATGATATAAGTCACATTGCACATGCTCAAACATTTTACTGTACCATTGAAAATCAAATATTGTGTTATAGCTCTTAGTCTCATTCTCTCAGTAGCAGACTGAAAAGCAGGAGTATGAAAAGGGTACTAATAAAGAGTAATCATGCAAGTGTGTATCATATAAAATGCACAGACTTCTATATGTATAAAAATAGACACTTGAAAGTGACTCAAGCACAGTATTAATTAGTTAAAATAAAAAACATGTAAATATATTTTAAAATAGTTATGGGCATTTTGATTCACTTTACTGATTTAATTCTTTTGAACTACCAAATTAAGGGAATCGATGCATTTGATTCATCCATAATAAGTAATAATACTTATGTATATCGTATCAGTTATATATTAACAAGTGAGAAAAAAGATAAAGAATAAAACTTTAGCCTTTACATTTAAAAAATAGATTTTAACATGTAGAATGTAAAAAAGAAACCTTAATACATAAATATGTAATAAAACAACACATTTATAAAAGAAAACTGAATTTAAAATAAGCAAATGAAATGAACAACAATAAAATGAATGAATAGAAAAAAGCCAATATAAAAAGAAGTGTTTTTAATAACTTCTTGAAAGTGTTAATTTACTCAGCTTCTTTGATCTCCTCTGGCAGCGTGTTCCACAGTACTGTATAACTAAAAGCTGCTTCACTACCTTATTTATGTTTCAAGCCACAACAAATTAAAAATAGTGCTGCAAGAATCCTGATGAGGGTGCGGAAATATGAACACATTTCACCAATCCTTCGGTCACTTCATTGGCTCCCTATCCATCTCCGTAACGAATACAAACTGTTTGTTTACTCACCAGTGTATCCATGGAAATGCTCCACAATATCTCAAGGAACTCCTTATATTACAATCCACTGCAATAAACCTCCGTTTTACAAATACCTACTGCCTTCTCCCCCCTGTGACCAAACTTCATACAATGGGAGACCGAGCCTTTGCGGCCGCTGCTCCACGACTCTGGAATGCCCTACCAGAGAGCCTGAGAACACAGCAGATTGTGGGCTGTTTCAAAAAACAGCTAAAGACTCTTCTATTTAGGAAAGCTTATTAACAAGAATGCTATAATTATTGTTGTTTTATCTCTGTTTTTATCTTGTTTTGCCTTTGTTTAAACTTTTTATGTAGCACTTTGAGATTTACTGCTAATGTAAAGTGCCCTATAAATAAAATGCATTATTATTGTCATTATTATGTTTCAAGATTTCTAATAAGCTTACAACAGTTAAGAAGTCTGGTGATAAAAGAAGGTGCTAGTCTATTTAATGCTTTGTACATAATTAAAAAAACCTTGAAGTTTATTCTGCAAGATACTGGAAGCCAACTGAGGTTACACAGGATTGGGATAGTATGTTCTGTTTCCTTTTATCTTGTTAATATTCTACCAGCAGCATTCTGTACTATTTGCAACATATTAATGGTAATTTTAGGAAAACCGGTAAAAAGGGAATTACAGTAGTCAAGATGGGTAATGATAAAAGCTGTATCAACTTTTCAGCCTCATTCAGTTATATAAAACACCTGATCTTTGCTATATTCCAAAGGTCATAGACTGACATCTTTGTAATCTGCTGAATATGGTACTTAAAACTCAGTTCACAGTTTTTGTTTGAGCTGCCATACTATCAAGCCTTGACTTCAGAATCCCCTCAGCGCTCAGGGAGCCAAAACTATTATAGTACTTCAGTTTTTTCTTCATTGAGTTTTAGGAAGCTGTTACACATCCATTAATTTACAGAAATTAAGCACTGTTTGACATTATTTATCACATCTAGATAGCTAGGCTCAACTAATACATAAAACTGAATATTTTCAGCATAAAAGTTAAAATCCACCACAAAGTTTTTGATAATGTTGCCTAGTGGTAGTATGTAAAGGAAAAACAGTAATGGGCAAATGATCCAACCTTGCATTTTTCCACAGAAAGTCCTTACCAGGGTTGATTTATTGATACCTATTTTAACCTGAAAACTGTCTGTCTATTATGTACATCTTAAACCAATTTTAAAACCATCCAAATATCCCACTGCTTTAAGGCAATATATTAAAATTTGATGATTAACAGTGGCAAATGCAGCACTAACATTTAATAAAACTAGAACAGATGCTTTGTTTGCTAAGATCATGGACTACCTTTAATAATGTGGTTTCTGGCAAGATCTAAGACCTGACTGGAGTTTAACAAAAATATAATTATTATGCAAAAATTCAGTTATCTGGAGTTTAACAACTTTCTCTAAAATTTTACTTAAAAAAAGGAGATTAGAAGTAGGCCTAAAATTATTATGAACATTGTTATCCAAGGAAGCTTTCTCAAGTACTAGTCTAACCTCAATATACTTAAATGCCTCTGGAAAAGTGTCTGTTATAAGTGATGTATTAACAATATAAAGAAAATAAAGAAAACATTTGCTTACACATCACAGGTGGTATAGGGTCTAAGGAACATGTTGGCAATTTTAACTGTGAAACAACTCTGTTGAGACAATTGATATCTATAGTTCCAAATGTAATTATGTTAGTGTCTACAGTATTGTCAGAAATGTCAACATCTGTGGATCACATTATGGTAGTGTAAATATCAATAATCTTGGGTTTTAAAAAAAATATGCAAATTCATTTCATTTGGCAGCAGAGACTTAATTTACCATTTCTGATGCTGGGTTAAGAAGCTTGCTGATGGTTAAGAAAATGAGTTTAAAATTATTACTGGTCTCTGTGATAATTTCCAAAAAGCGGGCCTGTTGTACCTTGCTTTCCTTATATATCTCACAATGAACTTCCGGTCATGTTTTCCTCCACATGTGCTCAGCTTTCTTACAGATTCTATTTAACTTGAAGTAAATCTATTGTCTTTCATGGAACAGTATTATTACATCTGATATTTTAAGTTTTTCTGGGACCACTTCATCCAATGCATTTATAAGTATGCTATTAAAATTTACTTAATTTGATTTCCAACTTTCAGTGGCAATGTTCCTTGAAAATTTGGACCACAGCAACTGAAATCAATTTTGTGCTATTTCACTATAATTGTATTCTGTGTTCTGCTTTCCAAAATCATACTTGCATCTAAAAGTACCATAAAGTGGTCCAATACTGCATAGTATTCAAACAACTGAACTGTTACAATATTACTTTTTGACAAAACAAGATCTATAATGTGCCAATGGCTGTACATTGGTTCAATTACAAGCTGTAAGTGTAAAATATCCCATGAGATGACTAAAATCATTTGCTGAAGTATCTAAAACATCATCCATATAAAAATTTAAATCACCATGAAAAAATTAACACAATCAATCTTAGTAAAAAACCTTGAAAGAAAAAAAAAATAGAACAGAGAATTTCATCATAAAAAAGAAATAAAAAAAGAATACCTTTCCTTTTTCCCTTTGAAGGAATAGCAAATTAATTATTATGTAATTTTTATTAAATGAAATATTAAGCATGCTGGTAGTTTATATAGTATGATATTAACCTCTTCGTAATCACAAAGCATGACAATACTGTGAAAATGATTAAATAAAACACAACACTAAGTTCGAGAATCATAAGTGAACAAGAAATTGTGCAAATCATTCTTGGGTAATGATTCAGTGATTCAGTTCACACATCAAATGGGGAATTGTGTGACTCGTTTGCAAATCACATGAAGGAGAATTGTAAGACTCCTTCTTGGGTAAAGATTCTGTTGACAAATCTCATGAATGAAAACTGTGTGGTTCGTTCTCGAGTAATGATTCAGTTTGAACTCAAAAGAATAAGTGAATGATACATGCTTGGTGCAGTCAATGAGCCATAAAAAGTGTGCTAAAATAAAGTTGAAAGCAAATTCTAGTTTGAAATTAGAATAATATTTTTATAAGGTTCAGTATTTTATAACTAATTTGTTTAATGTACAAAAGGATACAAACATATTAGTTTATTATGTTTATATATTTGGTTTAAAACTATTCTAATAAAAATTTGTACAAAAACATAAAAGTCTAATATAAATGTGTTGTTACCATATTGTATGATAAACAAGAAGATGATCAATGACATAGTTTCTTTGCTAATAATAATTTAGTTCTAACTAGAGAGAATCTGAAGTGAAGTGAGCAAGAATTGTGTATTTGCACATGTACTTTAAACATCTAAATGAAAGAGGCTAATGGCATCATACATGCGCTTTAGCACTGACGTTGACCTCTACTGAATCGACTTGGTCATGCGCACAAATCAATTCCTACGATTCACTGAAAAGAGATGTTCAAAAAGAATGAATTGTTTATGAATCATGCATCACTATTACAAAAACCATTTCATGAAAAATTAGTCAAGACTTAAATTTTCATTTTGGTCTGCATGTTATACAATTTTATTAACAATTTAAATATTTTATTTTGTAAAAGAAAGATCAAACACAAGGAAATATAATGCAAATAAATGACTAATAGCTATAAAACATTCCAAACCTAATAAAATTATTCATAAGCAAATATCATGTATCCATACATCCAGTTCCTGAAACTGCTTAAATTAATTCAGGGTGCAAGAAGCTGTATCAAGAACCAGCCCTGAGCAGTACATTCATCCATCAGAGTGCACACTCATACACATAACCGCACCGCTCAGAAAAGACCAAAACAGAGTTGGCAATCCTATAAAATTATACAGATAACTACAAAAGCAAAAGGGACCTGAAACATTCATTGCATGTCCTTATAATTATTCAAAACAAATATATTGTTACACAATAAATGAGTTGAAGTAGACTAGATTAAACTGCTGATTGTAGCTATTTATTCAGAAGCTTAACATTTATGCCACATATCGAAGGGCTGTACAATAAAAAAAAAATGGCAACATTGCACAAGGATTTCTTATTATAAGTAATGTTTCTAAGGAAGGGTAGCAAACATACAGCAAAGGGCTAAAAGTTTATAATGTATGGTTAAGTTTATCTTTGCAAAAGTATTTCAAGGCTGCTAGGGTTTTTGTCTGAGAGGAACTAAGGTGGCCACTGGGGAGCTGGCTGACTATAGCAGAGTAGAATACTCGGCCAGGTGGACACTAGATATCTTCGAGCACCTCCATGGAAATGACAAAACCCATAGCATGAATCATCTATTTCAGTCTTCAATGAGCTCTGGAAAGTGTTCACTGATATGTCAACTGAAATACAGAGAACATTTTGGAATATAAATATAAAGAATATAAAGTGCAAGGTTAAACAAGCAATATGCAAAAAGAAATGCAAATTCACAAAAATGAAAAAAATTAATTAGTACATAAATGCCATGGTATATTTAGTTTATATATAGTTTATTTAATTCACCATTTAGTTATATATTAAGGTGGCATTCCTTCATAGCATTGTTGTTATATATGGATACTTGCAACTGTAATCGTTTTGAACCATATGTATTTATGTACTTAAGCTAAGACGTTAAGACCAGAAACCATGTGCATGAGTAACTCAAGGCCACTAAGGGCATGGGGACTGCTGGTGATATTTTAAAAGTTCAAAAATCTACATGCAGCAAGTCTCTGGCATTTTATATACTAAACTAAAAAAAATGTTAATTTCCACATTTACTGAATAATACATAACTTTTTCTTCAGATGTGCCGTCATTTAATTTGTATGTCTGTCATACCTCAAAATAAATCCAGCAAAGTACTAAATAAACAGCTTAAGCACAGTAATGTCGCCATTATCATTACATTTATTAGGTTTCATAAAGTGATGGTTAGCAAGTTACGCAAGACACTGGAACAGTCACAGTACCAAAGTAACCTTCTCTTTTACAACATGTATTGTACAAGTTGGTTGTAAATATCCTAGAAAAACAGTGACACTTCTTCATCTCATCACCCTTCTATTTTGTTATAAAAAAGGGTATTTTATGTACTTGTAGCAGTGAATGGCACCATCTGTATATAAATATAGTTCCACGTGCATACAAATAAAGACAAACACACGGAAAGCATATTCATTTTTCTCTGTTCATCCAAAGATCTTATTATGTATTTGTTGTAGGTCTGGATGGCACCATAATTTGTATGCCTTTTGGTTACAATGATCCATTGAAAGGAAATGCATACAAAGTATATACATTTTTCTTCATCCATCCACTTTGTACACCAGTCTAACTAGGGTCAGGTTTGTGGGGAGCCAGTACACAGTCCAGCAAGTAAGTGGATTAAGTCAAGAACTAGCCCAGACCGGAATGACATTCAAATAGAGGGCAAATTTACATCACACCATGTCAATTTAGAGAAAACAACTAAACTAACAAATGGTATGTTGACTGTGGGAAGACACTACAGACAAAAGTGAAAACTTATGGGTAGAATATACAAATTTCATTGAAAATGTACCACAGCAACAACATTAATAGCAGTGTCCCAGTGCTGCAAACATTTGTATAAGCATCTGTTTCATCAACTCACTTATCTAATATATGGTTACAAGGATCTGAAGACTACTTTAAGAACATCAGATATAAGGCAGGAATTTACAAAATGGTTTGGTTGCAGATCCTCTGTGGCTGCACCAGGGTTCAGACTCTATTAGGGAATTTAATGCAAATTAAGGACTAACACCAAGACACATGTCCACAAACACTCAGACTCATACCGGTTACTTCAGAAGGTATGAGAACACAATTATATGAACCTGCAAATTTCACATGGAATTCAACAAACTGTGCTACAAGCTTGTAGATAAAGTGTGTCAGCATTTTGTTTGGGCTTATCACACAAACACATAAAAATAAATTAAAATTACGAAAACACACATAAGTAAATACTGTGATGCCAATTCATCCTTTATATCTGCTTGAAATCTAATAAACTATAATGAACTTAGTAGGTTAACTTCAATGCAACGAATTCAATCCATGAGAAATCCTCTGAGGTTTCTGAGAGTTCAGATATTCAGGTTTAGTAAACTGCTGCAGGACAAAAACTCACTTAGATGATAACAAAAAAGTTTCTTTTTCTTTTTTTTTTTTTTAGTCTATGTGAAGGAGTCAAATGCTGTTGAGAAAAAAAGCACCTTGAGGTAACATCTTTTAAATGTGTTTTTTCTTCCAAGTAGCAAGTGTGAACTATCAAGGTCTTATGGCTGGAAAACAGATTTACAATGAATGGCAGCCAGTAAACTGGCAAGCAGCCTGAACAAGATGCTCCTTGGGATAAAATCTGAATAATAAAGTAGGTTACAATACTACCAGAAACACATTTTTTAGACATTTATTGATGTGCTCAAAATGTAATTATAGGCCAAGGCAACATACACAAAAAAAATGAATTTTTTTCTTTAAGTGCAATCTAGCTACCTGTGAGAACTTACTTACCTAACAGGTTAACGACATTACTTTGGAAAGCTAAGGGGGGTAAATAGAAAGGGAATGGTGACTTAGGAAAAAAATTTTTGAAGACTATTACCATCTGAGAACAACTATGCAAATAAAACCAAAACCAATAATCCCTCTCACCCTATAATTTTTAAACCCAACCAGGTGGACCATTTCCCCAATTATCCCATTTGTATTTGTATACTTTTCAGCACTAGTGTATCCAGATGTTACAAGGTGTGTTCAAGGGTTGCATGCTACAGGCAATATTCACATTTTCTAGAAGTAAATGATATCAGCTATTTCTCATAACTAGAAACTGATTGACACAACTGTTTTCCTATGATACCTTGGCTCCTCACTGGCTAAGGATGTATGAGATCTGAATTTTAATCTGCAAAATACCATTAACACCCTTACTCGTGTATATGTACAGCTGAGACCACAATCACAAATGCAACATGGCAAACAAGAGGCCAGGGCACAGTACGTCTTTTTGGCATAATTCAAGACTTATGCTGTTTTTTTTTTGGTTCATGTTGCCTGAAATCAAACAATAAGGAAAAAAAATATTTCCAAAAATACACTGTATTTTTTAGTGCCATAGTATAAAGACAACAAATCTCGGAAGCAGTCGAGGAGATTGCAGTTCCTTTTTTTAATACTTTTTAAAACAAAAAAGTGATACTCAAATCTGGCAAGCCAAACAAAGTCATATAGTACCTGCAAAACCTACTCAACTGAAGGACTAGGATCTCTGCACGTTTCACTGATAACTCAACCTGGATGAAGGAGCACAATCTGGCAGAGACGGTCCTATTTGCTATCCCAGCCAGCCCATCTATTCAACACCCCATTACTGTTCAACTTGGCTCATTATCACTAACACCTGATAAGTCAGTATGCAACCTTGAGGTTGGCCATCGATCACCAGCTATCCTTCACTGACCACACTACAACTGTTTCTTGTTCATGCAGATTTACTCTTAACATTTACAAAATCAGGTCACATCTAACAAAGCATGCAGTCCCATGCATTGGTCTTTTTATATCTGGACTACTGTAACTCTCTAATGCCAAGCATAATTTTATGTGCAACCAGGCCACAAAAACACACCAGTAACTCTTATGTTCAACCAGTAGAGATGGGCCCAAGTTACTCTTCTTTTCAGGTCGCTACACTAAAGAGAAATCCTTAATGCTTGCCTACAGATTAGCTGGTATCTACTGTATGTACATGGAGACACTTGTGAGGTCCTATGCTCCTTCTCGCCCACTCAACAGTTGTTCCAAAGCAGTACAACAAGCTTACACTTGATTATAATGACCTCTTTTGAAAATCACACTGGATAGAAGCATCTGCTAAGTGAATAAATATAAATGTAATTTCAGCACCCCATGTTTGCTCTCATTGCTGCTTGCCTCATATTAATATACCAGAAACCTAAAAATCTTTGTATTTGTTCTTCATACTACTACAAAGACTCATTAGGCAAACCTCAGTAGACACTCACTTAAGCCAATGTCAAATTATGTGAGTTTTATTTTCAGGTTATCTCAAACTTGCCAACCGCAGTTGCTGATCTCGTCACAGGACCATGTCAGTTTAAATGACTAAAGAATCGCATGGCATATCAGGTTTACCCAAGTAATGCCAACCCTCTAGCACTCTTTCCATTCTGTTGTGGTACATAAAACATGAGACAGACAGACAGACAAGCTTCTCCTCTGTGAGGTCTAAAACATCTGCATTGCTGGGCATGTCACGAGAGCATGCTGCCAACTCCCTCTAACTCATTAAGATTATGTAAATGAAGGGTATGACTGAAAATTACTGGAAAAGTAACATAATGTAACATGGCATTTAGTTTATTGTTCCTACTTTCACCAGGTCTGTTTTGTACAGTGCTGCAATTAGTTATATTCAAATCAAATAAATCATTATGAACTCCAAATTCTAAGATACTTTATATTCAATCACCTACACCTATGGTTATATTCCATTTTGTAATTCTTCTGCATCTACAACACTGACCCTAAATGTACCTTTTTAGCAACTTCTAATGTCAGTGTTTTCCTATGGACTATTAGTCCATCTCTACATATGTAGGCTGTTTAAAGTTTATTTCTTTGTAATTTATTATTTATTGAATATCATTGTCTCTTGACTGGTTAAGCTCACTTATCCACTATGATACTAGTACAGGCATAGATGCAGTCTGATTAAGGATGACAAGTACCAGCTTGTACTCCCTGGTCTTCACAGATTAGATAACAGACCAGATATGACAATTAATATCTGATATCAACATGGCAGACCAGTGAGAACAATAGTCTAGATTTCAAAACATGAGGGTGTAATAAGCTGAAACCAAAATAAGACAGGCCACAGTCTTTGATTGTTAGTGTTTGCATTTTAAACTTTCTATATAGTTATATCTAAATTAGAAACCCATTACCAACCCAAAAATATTATTGTGACCAAGAACCACAGAAGCAAGGTCCTTGCAGTGCTTTATTATAGTGAAAATTGTAAGACACTTAAATCTGGAAGACAGAGAGAGGGAAAAATAAAAACTCCCACACTTCAAGAAAAAAATGAGAGCAAGTTGTTAACAGAAGGAAAACACTTACATTTTTTGGTGTGAAAGCACAACAGATGGCATCAAAACAAGTGAATCAGTGGGTAAAATATTTTCCCTGTTTGGATTTTTATCCATATTTAGAAGTTTACTAATTATGATCAACCCAGCATGCCTTAGTTGATTATTTAAATTTGCAATTACAACAACATCTTGGCTTTAGTTAGCCTGTTGAATTGAGGGAGTTAAGGATAAATGTTGTTGGTCTCTGCTGAAAGCCAACTGAAGCAATGCAAAATGCCCACCAGCTGGGACTGCACACTGCTTCCAAAAAGCAGTTTTTTTTTTCTTTTTAATCACAAAGGCCATAATAACACATGTTTACAACTGTAAAAAAAAAAAAAAAAAAAAAAAAGTTCCAATTGCCCACTTTTTGATAGTCAAATTTATTTTCACGAAAAGCTTTGAAAGTTAAAATCTGTGACTGTTCAGTTACTGTACACCTACTCCTACCTGGAATCAAGTTACTTAAACTTAAACAGGAGTTTTTGTGTGGAAGACTTTAAAATGGGCTTCTTGCTATGCATATGACAAACCAGCTTCTGCTGCTCTAATCATTTGATAAAATAATATTAATCAGAAACAGACTGACAGCATCCCTCAGACTCTTAGTCTCCTATTCTAGGTCTGGTATGTAAAAAAAAAAAAAAAAAAAAAAAAAAGTGGCCATAAACTCACCTTTCCAAGACTTGATGTACAAACCAATGCACCAATTACCATCCAAAAAATCAGATTTGCACATAAACATTGAAAAAATAAATAGAAATTTACTATAAAGTGTCGAGTACCAGTTTTCATGCTGTCTGCAAGGGCTCTAAGCAGCAGACACCCTAAAACGTGGCACTGAAACCAAATGCTTATGTGCCCATCTACTCCAATGTCTGCCTGGGGGAATGCCAACTGATTGCGAATTTCCCCTTGGGATTAATAAAGTATCTATCTATCTATGATCCCGAGCTGTTTTGTTGTGTGGTGGGGGTGGCAACATGCTGTAGCAGTGCATGCTACCCAACCTAACCTGACTTAGCTTGCTTTGTTCATTCATTCTGTAGAGAAAAGTCAAGCAAAATGACACCTTTTATTGGCTAACTAAAAATATTACAATATGCAAGCTTTCGAGGCAACTCAGGCCCCTTCTTCAGACAAGATGTCGAAGGGGCCTGAGTTGCCTCGAAAGCTTGCATATTGTAATATTTTTAGTTAGCCAATAAAAAGTGTAATTTTGCTTGGCTTTTCTCTACATTCATGATGGCTAACAAGGTAGAACACCCTAGTACTACATTTATTCATTCTGAAAATTCAGCTTCCTAAACCAGACTGTACTCTGCTTCATGATCTTTTTCAATTCTCTTTTCATATGCATATGAATAGTTCACTTCTGTTGTTGAACATGAATGGCCATTAGCATTTGCATCTTAATCTTATATTTGCACTACCATTACCTGAAAAAAAGGATCTTAGTAACAATACCATTTCAGCAGTTTGACCTTCTATTACTTTTTCCAATGCCTAGAAGAATGTATACGTAGAAGAAATGCTTGTTTCCGGAGTACAATTACTGTTGATATACATATGGTCATGATGAAAACATAGGTTAACCCAGCAGCAGTCAGTGCTAAGCAAGAAATGATCCTGCATGGGAAGCCTGGTGTATAATTATGCAAGGATTTTGGTCACTTTATAGGCACAAACAAAAAGCTGACTTTGACAATGATTACAATGAAAATCTGCTGCCATTTAAGCTACAGCTTTCACAGCATGTACATTTAATAAAAACTGTAAAAACAGTGAGTAGAATTTGCTGTATATAGAGTGGTGTGGCCTGTATAAGCACAGGGCTATTATAAGCACAGTGAAAGTGAAGAGTATAAAAAGCTAAGAATTTTTTTTTCTAAATCATTAAGACTTTACATCTGCTGTGTAGTCGATAAGAGCTTAAAAATGAAAAAAGAACCCATCTTGGCCTTGCTCGTTCAGTATTTCCATGCATACTGGTAAACCAAAAACAGTAAAACACACAATCCTAAAATGCAGTAAAAACATGTCATTAAAGTAATGGAATATAGCACTCCAAAACCGTCAGGCAACTTAAACAATTTGAGTTCACAAAACCTGAACTATAATGTCCATCTTTCCATGTTTATGTTTCATATTGAGAGTATAATGATAAAAAGATAATTTGAAATACTGCAAAAATGAAGTTAAAGTTAATCAATCAGCCAAAAAATTGAATTTAGTCATTTTTTTTACTAGAAACAGAGCTAACCTGAGTAAGGATAAGATCTAAAACAAGATAAATAATTTGTGTGTATTGTTTTTAAAAAAACAACAAACAGATATGCTATTTCTGTCTTAGTAAGTACACCCCAGGCTATTAGAAGAAGCTAGTGCCCCTTCAACAGAAACTTCAAGTAGGTATACACATACACACATACATACATGTAAAATTCCGTTACAACAAACTCACAGGGACCTAAAAAATATTTCATTGTAACGAAAATTTTGTTGTAATGAGATTCTGTATTTGTTACTATAGTGCTTTCTTGAACTTGTATCCAGGCATTTGCAATCATTTCAATAGCTTCATTCGCATTAATTTTAATCTGCTCCTGCCTACAAGTAATGCTGACAAGAACTTTTCACAGCATTTCCTTACAATAATACACTTTCAGGGTGCGAATGATGCCCAAAACCAATGGCTGAAGTGCTAAAGTGCAATTGGGTGGGAGGAATTCAACGCGAACATTATCTAAATGTGGAAGCATGTTGTGGGCTGCAAAGTTATCAGTCAGGAGCTGAATCATTATTTCTTCTTCATATTGTGAGGTTTCTGGACTCTTTTGAGACCCCCCACTCCCCACCCAATGGGAACGACATGCTGAAGTGCATCCTGAAGCGCGATTGCAGAGTCTGTGGAAGATTGTTTATCCTTTGCTGGGGCAGGGCAATAGGAGGCTCATAGCGCTGCAATGAAGCGCCACAGAAGCAAATCATAAAAGATAGTGGTCGTGCTATAAGTCCCTGTCTTGCACCCCAAAACACGAGGCGTGGTCTCAGTACTTTAACAAAACCAGCTTTATTCAGCTTGAAACAGGAGCGGCACAGTTATTTATTGTAGCAGGATCTGCCACTCTGCTATGCACAGACACAGCAGTCAGGCAGAGTCGTGGCCAGGTCAGTGATCAAGTAATCCAATTGCAGTATCTGCATTTACAATTTACGTGCTCCTAACCTTGCATCACCCATCGAGAGGTTTTCTGTTGTGAGCTGGGGGGCTGATTGCACCCCTACAGGTTAAAAAAAAAAAGACGCTGAAAGACTCCCTTCACATTGCTCCCTTGCTGCTGGGCTTACTTGCGGCTGATCTATCACGTGATCCGCGCGGTACTTCGCAGATTTAAAAGTCCAAAAGCACCTGTCAGTTGCGGATTGTTTGTTTGCCTTTCTCTATCTCTGTCCTTCCTGCTCCTGACGCGCACTCCTTTGAAGAGGAAGATATGTTTGCATTCTTTTCATTGTGAGACGGATTTGTCATCACCGTTTTGTCAAGGAGCACTTTTAAACTTTGAAAAAGAGACATGTTTGTTTGCAGTGTTTGAATAAAGTTCCTGTCTCTACAATCTTCTGTGTTTCTGTGCAAATCTGTGACCCAAGCATGACACTGTTTACTTTGGCGGAGAGACGCAGCATATCTGCTATTGCCCCGTACAGACGCGGAGATTGCACTTTGGGATGCTCTTCAGCTTGCTGTCCAGTTGTGGGAGGTCCCAAGTGAGTTTACAAACCTTACATTCTCTTGAATGAGTGCCGCATTAATAGGAATGTTTCTTGAACGAGAATCACAACCACATAAAAACGGCTTTTTCGACGTCTTCAAACGCAGCAGTTCATATACGTTTGCAACCCGAGATTTTCCTACTTTTTTTGCTCTGTCTTTCAAGAAAGTTGACAGCGTCAATAGCAATAGCGAAATTCTGAATTCACTGGCAACTTCTTTTTTCTTTTTGCCGCAATCGAGAGGAAAAAAGGCAAAAAAAAAAAAAAAAAAAAACAGTACGAGGAAAGTTCGAAGAAAGAAAAAAAAATTACAGTGTTTCTGTTTGGGGATCATTGTGCAAAACTGAGCAGCGGCCGCAGAACTAACTGCTTTGTGGATGATTCATTCAAGCACTTCAAGGTTTTCTGTGCACTTCGTTATAATGAATGTATCTGCTGAATGTATTTCGTAGTAACGAGATTTCTATAGACTCGTGTCATATGGGGAAGCTGTCGGGACCATAAAAATACTTTGTTGTAATGAAAATTTTGTTGTAAAGATATTCGTTGTAATGGAATTTTACCTGTATATACATATATACATACATATACATATATATACATATATATACATACATATATATACATACACTATACATACATATACATACAGTATATATACATATACATATATATATATATACATATATATACATACACTATACATACATATACATATATATACATATACATATGTGTGTGTGTGTCATCCGTTCAATCGTTTCCGACCTTCAGCGATTCTATAGGCTAGCTCTCTCCACGCTTTTCGATCTTGCACAGCTTCTTTGAGCTGTGTTATTTTCATGCCCGTGTCTGCTTTGATGGTGTTAAGCCAACGAGTCCGCTGGTGGCCGGGTCTTCTTTTGCCGCTTACCATCCCTAGCATGACCGATTTTTCTAGCGAATTTGATCGCATTATATGGCCGAAATAGGTCAGTTTGAGTCTAGTAATTTTCCCTTCTAATGAGATATCCGGCTTTATGCGCTCTAGCACTTCTTTGTTTGTTACTCTCGCTATCCATGGAATGCGGAGTAGCTTTCTCCAGCACCAAAGTTCAAATCCGTCGATCTTCCTTCTGTCTGCTTTTTTCAGGGTCCAACTTTCACATCCATACATGGTTATTGGAAAAACAATTGCACAGACTAGCCTGCATTTAGTGGTGAGGCTGATATCTCTGCTTTTCCAAATTTTTTCCATGTTCAGCATTGTACTTCGGCCGAGCGATATCCTTCTTTTTATCTCTGAGCAAAGTTCTCCACCCCGGTCAATGTTTGAGCCTAGGAAAGTAAATTCCTGAACACATTCTATTTCCTCATCGCCGATTTTTATTTTGATGTTGTTGACTGCGGTCGTCATTACTTTCGTCTTTTTTAAGTTCAATTGCAAACCCATTTTTTCGCTTTCGTGCTTGATTTTCATTATCAAATCCTCAAGTCCCTTTTTCATTTCAGCCAACAAGGTAGTATCGTCAGCGTATCGGAGATTATTGACGTTTCTTCCGCCGATTTTTACTCCAATTTCTGACTCCTCCAGTCCTGCCTTCCGCGTGATGACTTCCGCGTACAGATTAAACAGAAAGGGGGAGAGGATGCAACCTTGTCGCACTCCTTTTCTACAGTGGAACCATTCAGTGTCTCCGCATTGTGTCTGAACTGTGGCTTCCTGCTCAGAATATAATGATCTGATCAACTTAACCAGATGCGGTGGTACACCCAACTCTTTTAAGGTTTCCCACAGTTTCATATGGTCAACGCAATCAAATGCCTTTGTGTAGTCTATGAAGCACAGGTAGATCTTCTTTTGATATTCCCGACATCTTTCAATGATCCAACGCAGGTTTGCGATGTGGTCGCGAGTGCCGCGTCCCCGCCTGAAACCTGCTTGTACATCGGGCAATTCTGCCTCGATTGTTGACCTCAGCCGCTCCTGTATGATCTTTAGGAGCACTTTGCTTGCATGCAGGATCAGAGCTATTGTGCGATAATTCGAGCAATCTCGGGTGTCACCTTTTTTCGGTAACGGGATAAATATGGATCTTTTCCAGTCCCTCGGCCATTTGCCAGATTCCCAGATCTTTTGACACAGGGTTGTGATGACTGCTGATGGTACAGGGCGCAATAATTCCACTGGGATGTTATCTATGCCCGGAGCTTTGTTCTTAGCAAGCTGCTTGATGGCCAATGCAACTTCTGCTTCCAAGATCGGTGGTTCTAATTCCAGCGCGTCATTGTTCTGCAAAGTCCCGGGTTCACTTTCGCATGCGTACAGCTCTTCAGTGTATTCTTTCCACCTGTGTCTTATACCTTGCTGGTCGTATGCTTCGGTTCCGTCCTTGTTTTTGATTGTTCCTTTATGAGCGGAGAAAGGCATTCAGATGTTCTTCACCTGAGCGAATAGATGCCTCGTGTGACCTTTCAAGCAATTCTCCTCGAGCTTTTTGCAGCGCTCATTCCAGTACACTTCCTTATCTTTCCTGGCGGATCTTTGAAATTCTATGTTCAGCCTCCTCACCTTATCTCTGTCTCCTGCAGCTTTAGCCGTTCTCCTTTCATGGGCAATCCTAAGAGTTTCCTCCATTAACCATTTGCCTTTCATTTCTGGCTTCTTATTTGGTATGTACCTCTTCGCTATTTCTGTGATTGTTGATTTGATGTCGTCCCATAATTCTTCTGGTGGTTTCTCCGCCGCATCAAGTAATTCAAAGCGATTTTTTACCTCGATGGCGTATGATGCTGGTATTTTCGATATATTGAATTTTTTCAGCGGTGCATGTTTTCTGATGCCACAAAGTCTCACCTGGATTTTCGCGAATAGCAGTTTGTGGTCTGAGCCGCAGTATGCTCCAGGGAATGTTTTCACGGCAACTACGGAGCTTCTCCAACGCTGACTGCAAAGGACATAATCAATCTGGTTTCGAT